>NC_079450.1:57466177-57488677 GCF_903798145.1 Danio aesculapii | reverse complement strand
AAGTAAAAGCACAGTCTACAGTTTGCAGAAGTGAATCCAGAAGCTGGAAGAAGCTTAAGAAACAAGTTAAGACATTTCCCAGAGTCTATTCAACTTTTTATTCTTAAGAAAACAAGATAAAGCTGTAACAAATTAATTACTGTTTCAGTGTAGTGAATGGAAATGGTCTAGATGTAGCCTACACTATTTCTGTTCGCCCCTTATTGATAACTAATATTTTGCATGTTTACCACACTTTAATTTTTGAGATCATCAAATACATTAAAATTTTAGTCAAAGATAACACAAATGAAGACTATGGAGTGGCCTAGTCAGAGTCCTGACCTGAATCCAATAGAGATGCTATGGCATGACCTTAAAAAGCTGGTTCATGCTGCAAAACTCTCCGATGTGCCTGAATTACAACAATTCTGCAAAGATGAGTGGCTGGAAATTCCTGCACAGTACTGGAACAGACTCACTGTGAGTTATGGAGAACGCTGGATTGCAGCTGTTGCTGCTAAGGGCGGGTCAACCATTATTGGGTTTAGGGGGCAAATACTTTTTCACACCACTGTATATGGCCAAGATGATTTTTTTCAATTCATCTTTATTTCTGTAGTGCATGTAGATTGTGTCGCAGCAGCTGAACTCAGAAGATCCAGTAAACTGAAACAGTGTCAGTCCAGTGTTCAGAGCTGAAGTCCAGTTCAGTTCAGTTCAGTTCAGTTCAGTGTGGTTTAATCTTCACTGCTGAGAGTCCAAACACTGAAGAGCAAATCCATCCATGCGCAGCTCCACAAGCCCCAAACCAAGCATGCCAGACCCAATAGTGGCGAGGAACAAACTTCACCAACTGACGAAAGTGAAGGGAAAAAACCATGAGAGAAACCAGGCTCAGTTGGGCACGGCCAGTGCAGAGCTGCAGTCTAGGTGCCGGAGGCTGGAGAGTGCTGGACGTCCATGGTGGAGAAGCTGCAGGTGTGAGAAGTGTTTGTAGTACCCAGATTATTCGAGTATAACATATCTTGGACTGTCGCAATTGACCAATCAGAATCAAGTATTCCAGAGAGCGGTGTAATAAATATATTTAAGCAAGCGATTGTTGATTATTGTTATTTTTAATGAGCATAACCTGGCAGAAGGACGTTGTTCACCATTAACTTCATGACATGAAGCCCTGCAGAAGCACACAGCAACAGAAAATATGACCACTCACAAACGGCCAGTGGAGATAAAAAGCCTTAAGCGGACAGAAAATAATTATAAATCATGTGCAGGCGATCTGATCTCCCACTGAACATGACACCGGGACGCATGCTGGCGTTTGATGTGCGCATGGACTGCTAATGAGGCTGAAGGTGTGTTTAGCGCTCATCACCTCAGTGCAGCTTTCTCCAATTTGTTGGTGACCTCTGCTTTCCTCAGTCCACATGATGAAACATTGGTCCGTTCGCAGGCCAGCTTCAGGTGTGCTTCTCCAAACACGCTCCGTATTCCCTGCTGGCTTATTAAAAAGCAGATTTGCATTTCAGATTTGTTTCCAAAGTTCCCGGGCACGCCGTGTTGGCTGCGGTTCAGCACGCCAGAGCGTAGATTAATGACCATACAGAGATTCTCATTTGACACCGAGTCACTTTGGAGTTTCATACAAATTGCAAATCAGGTGCCGCTTTGAGGCGAAATGTCAGCCTCCAAACGCACTTCACTTTCAAGTCCTGCCGGCGATTCAGACTCCAGATCAGTTAATGTCTGCTCCCCGAGGATTACAGCGCCCCATTATCTGTCACCACTGAATCTCATTCAGGCAGGGTTAGGCTTTCAGATGTGGAAAACACTTGTGTTTGTGTGTCCCTAAACTGTCATGCCTGCAATTAATCTAAACAAAAGATTCTAATGTGAGTGCTGTGTGTATCACACATGCAATAGTCTATAGTCAGTCTTATTCTGTGGGTTCTAGCTGCTGTATCTCAGATTGTGTCTCTAAAATTCCCTGATATAAACCATGTGAAGAGTCAGCCTGATCTCACCAGGAAATATAACTTAACTAAAATGTTATGTATTGTCAGAAAAGTGGACAATTGTATGATATAATGCAATAAAACACAAATGTACACATTTTTAAAAGAAGACATGGTCTCAAACCCAACCCCTACAGTACCACTGGGAATGAGAAAAGGTCCGATTGAGATGACACAAACTGATATGATTTAGCCATTTAATAGAAGATTAGGAATTGCCATGAAAACACTGAAAAACAAGGAAACAAGCATGGGCAGCTAGTGTCATGATGATTATCAGATATTGAGGATGTAATAGGGGATATTCAAGAGACTTTTAATTTTGAATAAGCCTGAACTGTCATGCCGTTATTGACATGTACTGCATTAAATGTAATGTACTGTGTATATTTATATAGCTCATTTATCATGTATGGCCGTTCACCTGAGGCGCTTCACAATCATGAGGGGGGTCTCTCCACACCAGCATCAGTGTGCAGCTGGTGCTTTAACCACAGTATCTTCAGTGGAGTTTCTGCACTCATCTGTTCCTCCTGACAGCGATTGCGTTTACACTGCCTTTCATCATGTTTTATGCTTGAATAACTAAACTAATGCTTAAGTATATATGTATCAGATTATATTTTATTAAATCACATCAGCATCAATGCTGTAAAAGGAACCTTATGAATTATAGTCTCATAAACCTTTCACCAAAAGTTCATCGGCGGTTGGAAAACACTTGCATGCTTGTAGCTCATTCATTCACACTACACACATTCATACTGTATAGAAAGAGCATACATTTGTAATGGTCGTGAAGTTCAAGTTTAAATCTATTACTATGAGTTGGGGACTGAAGGTGTGTTTTCTGTGGTGCAATGGCAGTGATTGTGTAGCAGTGCAGCAGAAGTCTTGCTGTTTATCGTATTCCCTGAAGTCTGCAGACTGAACCCGACACACAGCAGGTGAGCTTGGCTTGAAAACTTCATCGAGATGTGAGAGTGTATCACTCCAGAGGATTCCAGGTCTAATCTCAATCTCAGCTGTCAGCTTCTGCAAAATCAGCCAGATCTGAAACCCACTAGGACACAGGACATGGGTTATTAGGGCCTGAAGTGTACAGGGATTCCATTGGTTAGGGATTAGCTGGAGAAAACGTTTGTCAAAACATCTAAACTCTGAAAGCGTCTTTGAACCTCAGAGTCTCTTGATGATCTTAAATGAGCCTCAGATATGTTTGTCTGTGTTGCTGATGTCAGATGTGTGTTAGTTTGCAGGTAAGAAAACAAAGAAAGATTATGGTGTGATTGTGTCATGCTCATGTCATCACATGCATGATTAATACATATTAAAGGCTTCATTACAACACTTGGACCTTTCAAGAGCGTTATCAACAGCAAACACACACATTGTCACAGGTTTGACTTATTGTTGAAGTTTTCTAATACCTTAAGTATTAGAATATTTAAGAAATAATTAATGTTGTATGTTGAGAGTGTATTAGTCAGGTGTGTGTCCTCCTCACTGCTCCTGTGTGTAACACTAGTGTCCTCCACACTCCTCCTCCTCCTCCTGTGTGTGTATTAGTCAGGTGTGTGTCCTCCTCACTGCTCCTGTGTGTAGCACTAGTGTCCTCCACATCTCCTCCTCCTCCTCTTCTGTTGTGTGTGTGTGTGTGTGTGTATTAGTCAGGTGTGTGTCCTCCTCACTGCTCCTGTGTACAGCACTAGTGTCCTCCACATCTCCTCCTCCTCCTCCTGTTGTGTTCTGGTGTGATTTCTGACTGTTGTAGCTGTGGAATAACTGTAATCATTCAGCGGAGTGATATGGAGCTGTAATGCGCTCTAAACCTGCCAGAACTACTTTAGCTGTGCCTTATCTGACAATAACCAAACACCTGAGAGTGACCATCAGCCAATCAGAGTCCTGCATTCATTAGCTCTCTAAAATACATCAACTGAATCTGTAATCTGCTCTGAGGAGCGTTCACCAGCTGCTCGAAGCTTGTCACAGGTTTAGGTTTAAAGAGCCTGTTATCTGTCCAGCTTGTCTCTGTGTTAGGAGTTTAATGTAAGTTTGGACCATTTTCCTGCTCTTTCCCATCATAAACTGAGGCTGTGAGATGAGGACGTGCACTCGGCTGCCCTGAAGCAGGTTTGTGTTGCTGGAGTCCCATGTGTTTCCAATGATCATTACAGCATTATGAGATCTGCTTTTCCAGACACTCTTCAGCTCAACTGAACTTTACAGGATCTGGGATAATGACTGAGCTCTCGGGTCTCTGAGTTCACCGCGCTCTGATGAGGAACTTCTCTTTTAATGGCTTCAGCCTCTGATGGGGTTCAGCAGCTGGTTAAGAACCTTAACATCCCATCAACTGACCCGTCTCACCACCCGCCGGCATTCAGACATGTTAAAAAGTTCACAAGTGGCTCTTTGTTGAAGCTGCTGTGACGGATTTTCTGAGTTGCTGTAATTGCGGCTGTGGTGAAGAGTTTTGTTTATGGTGGATTAATGGGAGGACAAACTGAAAACACATCTCAGTACAGGAAATACTGGAAATATTCCTCAGAGATTTTGCTCCATATTGACATGATAGCATCACACAGTTGCTGCAGATTTGTCGGCTGCACATCCATGATGCCAATCTCCCGTTCCACCACATCCCAAAGGTGCTCTATTGGATTGAGCTCTGGGGACTGTGGAGGCCATTTGAGTACAGTGAACTCATTGTCATGTTCAAGAAACCAGTCTGAGATGATTGGGGCTTTATGACATGGTGCGTTATCCTGCTGGAAGTAGCCATCAGAAAATGGAGACACTGTGCTCATAAAGGGATGGACATGGTCAGCTACAATACTCAGGTAGGCTGTGGTGTTGACACCATGCTCAATTGGTACTAATGGACCCAAAGAAAATCTCCTCCACACCATTACACCACCAGCAGTCTGAACCGCTGATACAAGGCAGGATGGATCCATGCTTTCATGTTGTTGAGGCCAAACTCTGAGCCGAGCATCCGAAATATAAATGCTATCTGTTATTCTGTGGTTCAGATGACGATATCCATGTACATCCATGTATAATTCTGAATGTTTGATATGCTTTCCTCGCCATACACCATAAAACAACACCTTTATTCTGCAAGCCCATATAAGCTGCCATTTTCAAGCAGCACACAGCTCAATCCAGCGAATAACTACAATAACTAAAGTCCTTTATTTCCTATTCTCCCCTCGGTATCCATCAAAGCAGCGCTGGGATGTGCTTGGACTTGCAGCATAAGTTTGCACGGCTCTGACAGAGTCATCAGGGTTTCTCCACAGCGCTTCATAATGATGGCCAGCACTCCTTCATAACTCACAGAGACTTGTTCATTTATCCTCCTCGAACCCCCCGCTGGAAGACATTCACACTTCAGCCTCATTCCTTGGGCATTTCCTCCATCTGATGTGACATGCCATAAATCAGCGGCGCTGGGCCGAGCGTCCCACAACAACTTACCCAGGAAAGCTTTTATTCACAGCGAATCAAGCAGGAGTTTGTGGGCTCAATAAATCATTCAGTCAGCAGGCGGTACGCCAACCCTGACAATTTCTCCATTCTGATGATGAACGCATTGCTGCTAAAAAGGCATGAAGTACACACTTACATTTGCATTTATTTTCTTGGTCAATACTTTACCAAACTGCACATACTGTATATGTGTAAGGACTCCAGAACAAAGAGCTGACAGCATATTCAGGCTAGAACGATGGTCAGAACTGGCAGAGGTCTCGGATTGATTTACATGTGATGGTCAACGTAAGGAAACAGTGAAAACGAAAGTGAATATGTGAGCTGAATGACGTCAGATTGATAGGTTAGAGTTAATGCACTTTCTGAAATAAAGGTTCAAACGCTGTCAATGGGTTCGTAGCTTTCCAAAAGGCATATAAAAGTGTCCACCCTCCAACAATTCCTCAGACTCAAACCTACAAACCTTTCATCAAAAGTCTGACTCTCTGAACATTAGGCCACAACTGCCCCAAACTACACTTACACTAAACTACCAGTAGATAGACACTGCAATCATTCCTAATGCACTCTTAGTTAACTAGCAGATTTCTAGTGCTATACTTCAAGTGTAATCTTAATTAATAACTAGTGTTCTTCTAGTGTTAGACCGTTATAATTAGCATTATTAGATTTTACCAGGGTTAACTAAGGGTAGACCTTTGTTAAATTAGGGCAGAGGTGCTCAACACTTTTCCTGGAGATCTACCTTCCAGCAGAGTTCAGCTCCAACCCTAATTAAACACACCTGTACCTATTAATTAGGACCTGATCAGCACTTGATAATTACACACTGGTGTGTTTGATATGGGTTGCAGCTGATTCTGTAGGAAGGTAGATCTCTAGGAACAGGGTTGAGCACTCGAATCAAGCAGCTGTTATAAAAATGAGAATAACACATGACTGTTGAGCATCTTGAGGCCAATTAGAGATCAATGACTAGCCTTAAGCCTTGTCTGTGTGTAATATTATGTGTGTATGAGGAAGTGTATAATATATATTAAATATACACATTATTAATATAATTTCTTACATTTATTTAGCGCTTTTTCTGAACACTCAAAGCACTTTACACATTTTTGGGGGGAATATCCTCATCCACCACCAGATCTATTTAAAAGGCTGCTCAAGCAACACGTATAGGCCAAATATACTAATACTCTGTCAGTATAAGTTAAGACTGCTTACAAAAGAGAGTTATTAAATAAAAGTCATCTACTCATCCTCCGCTTGATCCAAAGCCTGTTTGAGTTTCTTTGTTCTGTTGAACACAAGAGAAAATATGTTGAGGAAAACACCCAGTGACTTCCCCAAATAAAGAAATAAAGATGCAGTCACTGGAACGAGTACACGTCTGTCCCTAAAGGATTCATACTGCTTCATTAAACATACACACGTGTTGAAAGGGAAGCTCCACAGCGTGTGTGTCTGTATTTCTGAAAGCGTAAACATCTCCTGAACGATCTGAAGCTCTCCTGTGCTGGAGACTGAGGGTAAACTGAGGGTAAGAGCCGGGGCTTGTTGTGGGATTGATCGAGTCTCACTTAAGGTTATTCCTCAGAGACGGGCTGGAAGTGGCTAATTTGAAGACTCTTTGTGCTCCATTAAATAATTAGGGCAGACTGAGAGCAGAGCCTGGAGATGCTCAGATGATCCTCAGGGGTTTCGACACACCAACACAGGAGTCAATGAAGAAGACCATCCAGACACGACCACGACCAGCGGCGTAGCGGACATTTTAAAAGTGGGGGGACGGCTGTATGAGATCAGATATAATTATTAATCACCTGTTTCTAAATGGTCTGTCTCTAATAGTGAGGGGGATGTATCCCCGCCGTCCCCCCAGTTGCTACGCTGCTGCTTTGTAGCTCTCTGGTTAAATTTGAATTCTTTTATATTTGATTTGTTCATCTATAGTGGAGCTGTGACAGCAGCAGAGAGCTGCTCCGAGTGCACTGCTGATGTGTTTAATTCTCTCTCTCAGTATTTCAGTGTTCTGATCTCTTATGGGGAAGCAGAAGCGCAGCGTTCAGCAGATTACAGCTGTGTGTGTCTGCTAGCGTCTCCTCTGACAATCACTGGAAAACAGATATTTGACGGAGGTCTCGGAGGAAGCGTCTGATTGCAGTCCATCCGTCCGCTGTTGTCGTGAATGTGTGTGTGTGTGTGTGTGTGTGTGTGTGTGTGTGTGTGTGTGTGTGTGTGTGTGTGTGTGACTGCTGCAGGTAATGACTCTTCAGTGATGATGGAGCTCCAGGAGGACTGAAGAATCAAACACGGAGGAACTCACGACGTCTCAAGGTGGACTGAAGGACGATAATCATCATCTTCAATAATGCTGAACACTTCTGTCAGATTTATGCTCTTTAAGACAGGGTTTTCAGTGTATTATTGTTTGACTGGAGTATTATAAACACAGGCTCACGGGGAATATGTGCCCAGGGCTACATGTTTGGGAAACCTCAAATAAGTGCTGTGGCATACCTCGGTCTGTATTTTGAGTGTAAGGGCCAGGACACAGCAAGCAGACACCAAACAACTAGATAATTCCAATGATTCCAACTGTGTTTTTGGCTCACTCCGGTTCTGTCTGGACCAAAAACCTGCATGTGAACACACCAAACAGACCAAAGCCACTGATTAAAGAGCTATATTCTGCATCTGCATGCAGGATGTGTGTTTCCACCCCAGCAGGGGGCAGTGTCTTGTTTCTCATTCAGAAGTTTCTGCATGCAAAACCAGAACTTCTGACACACACACACACACAGATAAAGCAGCGACAGTTTTCCAGTGCCTAGACGTGTGTTGGTTCATCATCTCTGGATGATTAATAATCAGATGTATTTTCCTTACGCTCTCATGAGAGTTGCTTTAAAGAGGTGTTCAGTGCAGGACAAACCTGCAGAGCTTCATCTCTTCACACCTGAGCAGGTGCTCACTGGAGAACTGAAACAGAACATCTATAATATCTGTGATCTGTAGCTGATAATGTTGCTCTTCTGTTCTGAGTAGATGTGGAGTTGTAGATCCGTCTGTACCCAAACTCCTCTTTAATAAGCAGTTTATATGGGGGTGTTGAAGCTCTCTCTGCCTGCCAAAGATGATCTGAAATGAATATGTAATTGCCTAATTAACCCGTGCCTCTGCAGGGCTTCATTTGTCTCCATGCACTCGCCTTATTACACGTGCTTTAGAACGCCTACGTAAACGCATCAGCTCGGAGAAATCGAGACATAAGCAAAGTTTCAATGCTTAGACTGATATTGGGGTATATAAGACCCAATCAACCTTTACTTCCCTTCATCTTTAGGAAACAAGATTTTGTGATATTTAGTTAATTCATTAATAATAATAATAATAATAACAATAATAATAATAATAATGATAATAATAATAATAATAATAATAATAATAATAATAATAATAATAATAATAATAATGATAATAATAATAAATGTCCTGACTTGATTCGGTTGTTCTGATGAAAACATATTTTTACATTTCTGGTATTTGGGGGTCAATAAGACCCCACATTGAAAATGAATGGGATTTGCAAAAACATTATATATATATATATATATATTTAATTTGTCAAAAACCAGTAAATCTGACAGAAATCTGAAAATTTCCAGACAGAAATGAATATCTGGTGCTAGAACACAAATTCATGTTCACTCATGTGCACACAAACACACACACACACACACACACACACACACACACACACACACACACACACACACACACACACACACACACACACACACACGTTTTCATCATTCTGAAAACATTATTTAGTAAACATTGTTTAGTAAATGCTTTTTAATTTAAGATTTTTGTTATATATTTAGACTAGAAACAAGACAAAAGCTAAAGTAGGAAAGGCTTTTTTTACTGCGTGTATGTTCAGGGCTGTTTTTGGATCTCCACTTCACCCTGGTGGATTAACGCTGGCCTTGTAAAAGATGTGTTATGTGGCCTGTTTTGTTCTGGGACGGGTTTGCTTTTAATAAATCTCAGTGTGAAACTAAGCGAGGCAACATTTAAAGCCTGAGGTAAACACCTTCACTGTCATTAACCTTTGTGTTTTCATTGGCACTGATAGGTATGTGGAAGTCACCTTTGGCAAAGTAATGATGGAAATGCTCCAAGTGTGTTCTGGTGTTATGTCAGAATCTTTATCGTTCATTAGAGACACTGAACTGGTTTCAACCAGGGTTGCCAGATCAGTTCATCCAGAACCAAACACAGTCCGAAACACATCCTGCCTAAGTAGAGTTTATGACAATCAATTAAATCTGACATTCACTGGTTCCAGAATCTCCATCTCTAGACAAATCAACGTTAACTAGGGTTGCCAGATCAGTTCCTTGAGACAAAAAAAGACTATCCAAAACACAGCTTTTTTAAATAGAGTGTATGAGAATAAAACAAGTGTCAACCTCATAACTATAAAAACATAACCTTCAGAGCCAAAACAACAATGAAAATCATCTGTTCACTGTTTATTGTGTCTCTTCCAGAATCCCAATCTTTAGCCAAACACCATCAGGGTTAACCAGGATTGCCAGATCAGTTCCTTGAGGCAATAAAGACCGTTCAAGACACATCTTAACTAAGCTAAGCTGTGAAGCATGCGATCTGTCTCAGACGCAGAAAAGCTAGTCCATGCTTTTATGAGCTCTAGGCTGGATTACTGTAATGCTCTGCTCGCTGGTTGTCCAGCATCCTCTATTAATAAACTTCAGTCAGTGAAGCTGCAGCTGCCAGAGTTCTTACCAGCTCTAGAAAATATGACCACATCACCTCAATTACATCCTCCTGACACTGCCTGCTGTTCAGTTCCCTATTGATGATCAAATATTGCTTCTTACCTATAAAGCTTTAAATAATCGAGCTTTCTAAACCAACAACCTTCTGTCTCTCTACAATCCAACCCGCTCTTTAAGATATGTTTATCTTAAACCTTGGAATATGAGGATAAATGATATATTTGAGCATAAATGTAGTGTAAAGGTAAGATTCTCAGTAGCATGGATAGCTTTATTTCTGGGATTAATATCCATATATTCTTGCTGATGTATATTTTTTCACTGGATGGCCGAGAGTTCTGTATGTGATGATAAATACAGATGCTTTCCTCACAGGTTTATTTCTCAGAGGACTGCTGACTTACACTAAAACAGACAGCTTCCCCTGTAGTTTACAGAGTGTGTGCAGGTGAAAACACACACACACACACTGCTCAGTGCACATGGGGATAAAATGACCTGTGAACAGTGAATTTCCACAGGGAAAACTGGTTTCATCTGAACAGTTCTGGATAACACACACTGTAGTGTCTGAGTGTGGTGTGAGCTTCCCTTTTACTGATCTTCATGTTGAGTTTGGTGTTTCATTTCTAATTTAACTGCACTGCATTTGTAAATGAGCTGGGCTTAGAGGCAAAGTATTAGTGAACTGGACTAATTTTACTGTGCATTAAAGCGAGAGTTCAGGCAACCCGTAACAAAACACCTCATGAAAAGTCTTTCTTTTGTAAACTGTGGAAGGTTTTCATGTCTTTGGTGTTGCAGAAGCTCTCAAACTTTAGCCTAGTGGAGAAAACTAATCCATTATGCATTATTCTGTGACTTCAGGCTGATGAGGAGCACTATAATATTACTAACAAACCCACAAAGGAGACGTCGGGCCTGCTGTCACACTCACCAAACGCTGCACCAGTGCCAGGCGGAGATGATGCCCGCGGACAGCAGCAGTTGGCAACACACTCACACACACTGCTGGACAGGAATGGGTTGGGTCCGCGGGGACCGGCGGTGTAAATGATTCCTGGTTATTCTGGAGCTTCAGCAAGCTGTTGTGTCCGAATGCTTCATTACCTGCTGTATCTCAGCCTCCAGTTGCAGAAAGAACCATAAAACCAGAGAAAGTGCTGCTGCCAGGGTTCTGCACAGTTTCTTGCCCTCGGTCGACTTTCAGATGATGACTGGTGGGCAGATGGATGGAGAGTAACACACACACACACACACACACACACATACCACTATCAGCAGATGTGCTGGAAAGACATCAAACCCCCTGCAAACACACACACACTCCTGCAGCACTCGAGGATCAAGCTAACCAAGTTAACGCTGCAAATGTCTGGTAGTGGGTAAGTGTTTAATTGTTCCATGGATAGCCCTCGACCTTGCTGGAATTGAATTAATTAGAGCAGTAGGAAGGTTAATTAGAACTGCAAGAAGCTCGTGCATCACAGAAAACGCTTGTCTTAATTCACCCTGGCAGTCATTACACAGACTGCTCATCACTTATTGAATTTGAAGACATTTTGGACATTCGGCATCATTTTGGGGGGAATTTTCAAACATTTTGGGAGATTCAGAGTGGTGAGACTACAGAGATGACCAGACAGCATGCAGTATTCACCAGTGTGCAGTATATCAGCAGGACAGGATTAGGTAAGTTCAGTCAAGTCAACTATTGGAGAGATTTACTGTAGTGTAGTAATGGATGAGTATATGATCATCAGCCGGACAGGATTAGCTAAACTCCGCATGAAGTGACGATGCTGAGACGTTCAGTATGATGATGTGGTTCCAAATGAAATAGAATATTGAGCAGTGGGTGGGGCTTTGTTTTGCATTTCATTCCCTCATATGTAAGAGGGGCGTGGTTATGGATATTAGCATACAGCTGTAATGTAAAACCTCAAGTTGAAGTCAACAGAAGGTGAAATCAAAGAGTCAGACTATGATTGAACATTACCATATAGTTTAAATTCTTTTCCAAATATTTTCCAGGTGCTGTTTAATAAAGGTCAATTTAAGGTCAATATTATTAGCCCCCTTCAGCAATATTAGTGTTGGATTGTCTCCAGAATAAACCACTGTTATACAATGACTTGCCTAATTACCCTAACTTTACCCTAATTACCCTAGTTAAGCCTTTAAATGTCACTTTAAGCTGAATACTGGTATTTTACAAAATAGTAAAATAATGTATACTGTAATCATGACAAATACAAAGTAAATGATTAGTTATTGGACTTAATAAGTGCAAAACAATCTCTCTGTTAAACAGCACCTAAAATAATGAATAATATTGTCTGTTTACTGTACACCAGTCACACATGATCCACGTCAATCTGTGTGAGTATGAAGTGTTGAATATTACTGATCTGTTTATTTAACCTATGATTCTCAAATGCTCTCGATAGTTTATACAGACACTGCAGAATGATGTAAAGAAGCACTAATAACGCTATATTATCTGCTGCATGACCTAATGGCATAAGCACAGTGAATAATGCAAGGTCTGCCTGGAATTCAAGCTATTTTCTGCTATAATTGATAAAACTAGAGGCCGTGTGCGTGTCTGACTGTGGCTCTTCCAGCAATCATCACACCTCTCCAATATTCAGGTAATTGCCTGCTGTTATGCTGGAAGAAAAGCTGCAGAAGCGCTGCCTCTTAGAGTAGAC
The DNA here is from genome assembly GCF_903798145.1 of Danio aesculapii. Lineage (NCBI taxonomy): Eukaryota > Metazoa > Chordata > Actinopteri > Cypriniformes > Danionidae > Danio > Danio aesculapii. The sequence continues at coordinate 57,475,654 of NC_079450.1, read as the reverse complement.
GTGGAGATTGGCGGACAGGAGCGTTTGTCTTCCACACCTGCAGACGGTGAATGATCATTGATGATGGTATTTCACCGCGCTGGAGGAGACTGCAGCAAAGTGCCGTTTTCTTTGTTGAGGTGTCAGAGGAAATCAATATCTGCTTGTCCTCGCCGGAGCCCGTCAGCCGTCTCCCAGTCATCCGTTTGACAGGCAAGTGTCCCGGGTAAATAAGACATTGTCAGAGTGCAGTTTGAGGACGCTGTAAATGGAGATGGTCCGAGTCTGGATGAAAGCGATGCGGGACTGAAATTACACTGGAAATCATTTCTGTGTTCCTGCAGAACTGAATTAGAAATGTGATGCAGATTTACAACAGAGCTTCACTGACCATTTCTGAGGTTATGTTGGTGAAGATGCTTGAAAATGAGTCTAAACCTGATCTTTAGTTTGGTGAATGCATGACTGATGATGCATGACTGATGATTGAAACCTGCAGGTTATCATGTTTACAGCTGTGACTAGAAAGATCTTCATCCAGCAGAATTTACTGTACAATAGATAAGTCAAGGAAAGTCTGCATAACTTTATCTAAAGTGGCTTACAGTACATACATGTTTTGGGTCGTCTGAAGATGCTTGTGTGTCATCAAAACTGAATGTTTATGTTCCTCCTGTCAGGGGCCGGTTTAGGGAAGTGGGAAGATTTAAAGGATGGTTGAAGTTCTGCACAGGTTTAGCAGTATGGGTAGCAATTGTTATGGTTAGGAATGGGTTAGAAATATGGGTTTAGAATTGGGGGGGTTAGAGAAATGAGTAGGTTAGTGTTTTGGCTAGGTTTAGGGGTTTTTAAGTTTAGTGATGGGCGTCACGGTGGTGCAGTGGTAAGCACGATCACCTCACAGCATGAAGGTCGCTGGTTCGAGTCCCCGCTGGGTCAGTTGGTGTTTCTGTGTGGAGTTTGCATGTTCTCCCCGTGTTGGTGTGGGTTTCCTCCGGGTGCTCCGGTTTCCCGGGACACATGCGCTATAGGGGAATTGATGAACTAAATTGGCCGTAGTGTATGTGTATGAAGAGTGTATGGGTGTTTCCCAGTGTTGGGTTGCAGTTGGAAGGGCTTTTGCTGTGTGAAACATATGCTGGATAAGTTGGCGGTTCATTCTGCTGTGACGACCCCAGATTAATAAAGGGACTAAGTTGAAAAGAAAATGAATGACTGAATGAAGTTCAGTGAGAGGCTCTAAAGAAAATGTGTTCATAATTTTTTCTTGAATCTTCTTCCAGTGTTTATTTAATGCACAGTTTGTGAATAATAACCTGTGACTGCAGCATTATGCATCATAAATGTCAGACCCTGAGCTTCTAAAATCCAGACATGACAGAGATTAGAAACTAAACTGCTGCTAATAATGCACAACTCTTCATTTATTATCTTCACGGTGACGTGTGTGCAGTCATTACGCTTAATGGAGCCTGCTGTACCTCACTGTGTACAATATACAACATAACACAGCTGTAGCGGAGCTTTCGAATTATCATACGACCTGAGCCTGTCTGATTCTCATAAATCCACCGCCATCATCTGCTTCATCATTGAGTAAAGCTCGTCTACATCAGCGGTCCTCAATCCTGGACCCGCCGCTCTGCACATTCTGCAGGTCTCACGCTTTAATTAAACACCTGATCAAGATAACCAGCTCGTTAGAGGAGAGCTCTCTGAAGGAGGAATGATTGACATGTTCCCTACATAGTGTTCACTGCTCTCTACCCCCTGCACAGGGGAAACCAGCTCAACTTGTTTACCTCGTTTGATTTGAAAGTTTAAGATAGCTTAATTGAAAGCTTTTTGGAGTTTAATAAAACAGTCTGGATTGGGCTAACCATGACTGATAACAAGTCAAATTAAACAGGATTATATGGATGACAGATTCAGCAGAAGGCCATCCAGACACTGATAAAGAACAGCGAAGAGATCTATAGTCTTGCTATATAGACTTATAGACAACTAAAGTGTGAACACCATATCAATTTAAAGACACAAAATCAACTCACATAGTCTAACGTCTAAAGTCTTGAAGTGTGATCTAAAGAGAAACAGAATTAGCATTAGCAGAAATCAGGGGTCAGGACTCTTCTACGTCATCAACTGATGACCGCAGATCTGTGCCTCATTCTGAGTGATGATGTCCAGGCCCAAAGCCCAGAGGAATAATGGAGTTACCACACATCGTAGTGCACTACAGTATCCTCACATCAGTGCAGCTTGGAGGATCTTCATGAGCTCCTGCATCTGCACTCAACTGCTTAAAGGTAAAAGATGATCTCGCAGAGCAGATTTATGATCGGCACGCAGCTCCTCAATCAGTCTCAGTGTTTCCGCCGTGGTCCCGCTGAGAGATTGAGGAGCGCTGGGTCTGCAGCCGTGCAGGAAAACACTAATTCCTCCATCTGATGTAATTATGGAGTCCAGGAGACGGACCTGCTGGATTTATACGGCTCGTCCCGACGCAGGGATTCGATGACATGTGCTAAAAGGTGCGTTTGTCACGGCGCTGATGTAAATGTATGCAGCACACAGTCTATAATGCAGTAATTACAGCCGTCCTGTGATTCACATGTGCTGCGGCGGTGGATCATCGTGCCTCGCTTTATTTTCCCTGCCAGAGTTTTGATATACAAGACTTATTACTCAACAGCTTGCTCATAATCATATGTGTGAATGGAGAGTGGTGGATTGTAAATATCATGGAGGAAGGTTTATTTCTTTAATACTCTTTCCCCTGGTGGTTTATTTGTGAGTTATTGCAGCAACGTGTTTGCTCTTTGTGTAGCATCACAGCTGTGGAAATCAAGACATTGGGTCTCATTCACTCAATATGTGTACCCACTAGTGCTTGCAGGAAAAGTGCCATCATTGTGTCTTCATAACTTGTTTAAGAACATACACACATGTTGGGAATTAGCTAGATGTGATTATTAGTGAATGAGAAACTCCACAGCAGTAATGAGGAATCGTGGTGTTTTCATCTGCTCATGTGCGCATCAGAGGACGGACACTGTACACGGGATTTATTAGAGCACCACCTGCGTTTAAATACCCTGCTGGATGTTTCACAGATTTGTAAAACCATTAGAAAAATCAATACTTTGCTTTTAGGTGATGAATTAATTAATGGAGGGTGAAGTTTATCCAGACTGCATTAATAAAAGCACTTACTGCAGCGGTCTACAGCACACATCACTCATCTCAACTTAATCATTTACAGAAAACACACTCATAACTCAACTTTAAATCATATCATAGTGAATATGCAGGCTGGATATGCAGAGTTCTGAAACCTGTATTGTTCTGATTCAGTCGGAGTCTCCCAACACACAGGCTCATCGGCAGTATGTGCTCAGGCCTTGGTAGTAGCTCTAAGTGTGAAATACATTGCTCCGGTGATGTTTGCTTGGAGCTTTTGTTGACAAATCCACTAGTTGACATGTCCACATTTCTGTGAATCTCAAATGTGTTACTGGGCTATGTTTTCTTCCATTAACCCAACCCAATAGTGTTTTCAAAAGCAAACAAGAAGAGAAAAGCTCATTGTGGCCATGTAGTTTTACCACAAATTCACATTGCTTTTTCTGTTTACCTGGCTTCAGGAACAGTCCTTCGAACCTGGTCCACTCCACACCACTAGTACAACTCGGAACGAGGTGAGCTACTGAGCAAACTGACCACTCCAAAAAAACATCTATACAGAGATAAGTGCGTGAGACGGACCTGTTTGATTATGGATCACAGATGTAGTCCGTTTTATGTATTTGTCGTAGCCCTGGGAACGTTTTTGTTAACTATGAAATATGTTGCTCCGGCAATGTTTGCATGCAGTTTTGTTGTCAAGTGCACTAGAGGCCGCTGTCTACATTTCTGCGAATCTCAAATACAACAATGGGCTTCTTATACATGCCATTTACACGTCCTTCTCATACACATGTGCAAGAAGCTGGGGTTTAAATCTTGTGTTAGACTGACCTAAACCCATCACTAAGCCAAAACAATAGGGTTTTCAAAAGTAAACAAGAAGAGTAAAGTGCAGGCATGTAGTTTAACCATGATTTTACATTGCTTACCTGGTTTCTGGAACCATCCTTTACCTGACTCAAACTCGGTCTACTCCACATCACAAGTCTGACACCACACGAGGTGAGCTACTGAGCAAACTGACCGCTCAGAGAAAGCCATCTATGCATAGATGAGCAGGTGCAGGTCGATTGTGGATCACAGACGTAGCTTTCGTTTTACCCAAATATTGCAGGAAAACATGTGCTGAGAAACATATTTGCGATTCCCAAACCTGTAGCCCTGGGAATGTATTCCCAATGATCGTGTGTTGAATCTCCTCTACAGCTTGTTTTGTCCTTGCTCTACAGCTCGGTTCCTCATTTTCTTACCCTTTAACATCTCATATCTTCTTGCTGAAGCTCATAAAGCAGCGAGCGAGTCTGTGCGCGTAATAAAATTGAGTGTAATTTAATGCTACACAGATTTGATTTAATTCCGAGCAGCATTAATATGCGGTTCAGGCAGAGGAGACGTGTCTGTCAGGGACTTTTGCAGAAGCACAAGGACAATCAGCCCTCGGTCTTTGTGTTTAATGTGCTCTGGACCACATTCAGGACACGGCTGAGGTTTGTTTTTACAGTAATAACCAAATGACTGTATATAATCTTACACTAAATGCACTGAATCAGAGATGCTTGATTTAACTGTGATATACTTTAGTTATTGAACTGAACTGCAGTGCCTCTATTTTCACTTTAGTATTACTGCATTACATTTGTCAACAGTGGTTTGTTCTGTTTACAATCGAGACAAATACCCAACTCTAATCTTAAGAGAGGGCAACACAGTGATGCAGTAGGTAGTGATGTCGTCTCACAGCTAGAAGGTCGCTGGTTCGAGCCTCGGGTGGGTCAGTTGGTGTTTCTGTGTGGAGTTTACATGTTCTCCCTTTAACTGTATATTTGGATAAAGAGTCTGAAATTAATGATGCTCTCCACTTAAATAAGAGCACACGGGGATGAATCAGTGCATGAGGGACATTACAGTAACACATGGAGTCATTTCTGCTCGACCCACTTAACCTTGTGTTTATCCACATGCTGGAAGATCAGATCAGTGTGAAGAAACACACACCGTTACTCATGAACAGCAGACGCAGAGGTCATTCAGGTGTGTTTCTCTCTCCTCTAACTGGAGCTCAGCTTTGACAAATACAGTGTTTACGATGGTGGAGATGGAGGATGGAGAACACAGGAGAACGGCCAACACAGGGTCAGTCCAAACACTACCCACAGACTGCATTATATTGTGAAACATAACATACGTTTATGTTAAGATACGTTTTATTGTACATTTTGGATACATTTGTTAAAGATATGATTTATTGCACATTTCAGAAACATGTTATTGTAAGTTTTGGATATGTTTTAGTTACGTTTCAGATACGTTTTATTGTTTGTTTCAGATACATTTTAGTAGCGTTTCAGATACGTTTTACTGTTCGTTTCAGTTATGTTTTAGTTACGTTTCAGATACCTTTTATTGTTTGTTTCACATACGTTTTAGTAATGTTTCAGATACACTTTAGTTACGTTTCAGATACCTTTTAGTTATGTTTCAAATACCTTTTGTTTGTTTCAGATATGTTTTAGTTACGTTTCAGATACGTTTTATTGTTTGTTTCAGATATATTTTAGTCACGTTTCAGATACGTTTTAGTTACATTTCAAATACGTTTTATGGTTTGTTTCAGATACGTCTTAGTTAAATTTCAGATACATTTTATTATTTGTTTTGTTTACATTTTATTGTACATTTTGAATATGTTAACACACAGATATGTTTTATTGTATATTTTGTATACGCTTTACTGTAAATGTCAGATAGACTCAATGGTATGTTTCGGGGAAGGTATGTAACTCGTATAATTTGTCTAAAACATTTTATAAAAGCTTTTTTTTTCTCTTTTAAGAATAACTTTAAATTTGACTGAGCAGTGACCTTATAATAGATGAAATAAAGATGTATGTATGTATTTATGTATGGAGTCTGTGACCTCCATCATGTGCTGAATGAAACATGCCTGCTTTCATTAACATATATATGAAGATTAGATTTGCTCCTGTGTGTCTCTGAGCTGATGATGTGCAGTTTTATCTCTCTGTCCTGACAGAATGATGGGTTCAGTCCTCTAGAAGAGCTCAAACCTTTAGTTCAACTCATCTTTATTTCTCTGGTGTTTTTACAGTGTAGATCGTGTCAAAGCAGCTGAACACAGATGAAGCTCTTGCAAATTTAAACTGCTTCAGAACCTGTTTCTTTTCTCTTCATCATGATGACAGCACATAATATTAGACTAGATATTCTTCAAGACACTAGTATTCAGCTTAAAGTGACATTTAAAGGCTTCACTAGGGTAATTAGGGTAAAGTTAGGGTAATTAGGCAAGTCATTGTATAACAGTGGTTTATTCTGGAGACAATCCAACACTAATATTGCTGAAGGGGGATAATAATATTGACCTTAAAATGGCTTTACAACAAATAAATTCTAGCTGAAATAAAACAAATAAGACTTTCTCCAGAAGAACAAATATTAGAGGAAATACTGTGAGAAAATCCTGAATCTGAGAAACATCATAATATTTGAAAAAGGAAATAAAATTCACAGAAGGGTGAATAATTTTGCCCTCAACTGAATATAAATAAAGCCCAAGCACTGAAGAGCGACTCCCACCTCTGAGGCAAGACTTTGTTTGTTTGTCCTGGAGTCTCCTACAGAATGAACAGCTCATGACGCTGATGATGTATGTGACTGGTTGTGTTTGATTTCTCCTCTGAATCTCCCTGAAGGAGCTCTGGAGGATTTCTGCTCCCCTATAATAAATCCTATCAGCTGTGAAAGTGTGTCGAGAAATGAAGGTTTCCCGGCTGATCTGCAGGACTGACACCCTCACCTGCGGGTTGAAGGACTCTGCAGCGTTCGTCTCCAGATTGAAGTGCTCTCGTTGCTTCTGCTCAGATTGGTAGACTTGACCTCTGACCTGCAGGCAGAAACGCATCCGCAGGCTGCAGACGGATGAATACGTGTGTGATCCCCCAAAGCAGATCCGTCTTCCAGGATCTGATCAGAGAGAAGTGTGAATAATGCTCTGCGGAGACATCAAGCTGATAAACAGGACTCTGAGGCGACGAGCTGCGCTTTCTGCTTATTGCATGACTGAGACACGTTCAGCAGTATATTACATGTTTAAAAGATGGACAATCTGAAATCCTCACACAAAACACAACATTCTGTTAAATATTGTTGGACAGCTTTGATTAACTTGTTTTGTTTGGCCTGTTTTTGTTTTTTTGTTTACAATTGAAAAAAGATAATGATCAAAATCATGTGTAAACAGTTTAGCTCAGCATCTGATATCTGAGAGGACGGCTTCACTGCAAAATATAGTTTTCTTGCATTTTTTTATCTTGTTTTTAATCCAAAAATGTAAAAAATAAATAAATCAAGAAGCATTTTCTAGAGAAGTAGAAAATATAGTCTTGTTTTCAGGAATAATGAAGTGAGTTTCTCCTAAAAACAGGCTAAATAATCTGCCTGTTATGATCACCAGCAGTGTTGCTTTTGCACTCACATTCAACTGTACTACAAATCCCATCATGCACTTCACTCACACACCTGGCCCTGATTTCCCTTGATTGCACACACGCTATTGCATACCTGTATCCTGCACTTGCTGCTATTGCACTGCTGGTTAGACCGAAACTGCATTTCGTTGCCTTGTACTTGTACATGTGTAATGACAATAAAGTTGAATCTAATCTAATCTAACACACAACTATACACACAACATACACACAACACACACACACATCAGTGCTGAGTCTTGTCCTCTGTTAACCTGTAGTATTATGAAGCATTAATCCTGCCTAGTCTTGCTGTGATTTAACCCTTGCTTTGTTTTCTCGTTATAGATTATTTGCCGCCTGCACTGACCATCGCCTGTTTTTGACTATGGTCTTGGATTACCTTTATGCTCCTGTTTGCTGCCTGTTTGACCGTTGCCTGCCTGACTACTCCTAATAATAAACTGCGTGTGGATCTTCAAGTCCCAGAACTGTTTAATATTACACTTCCAATAGGGTAAGGGAAGTAATGCTATTCTAAAGTGGAAACAAGATTATTTTGATTACTTTCATGGCTATTTAATTCAATTTGGACTCATTATTTCTGAAAACAAGTCAATGTTTGTTGCTTGTCTAGAAATGCTTCCTGATTTAGGAATTGTGAGATATTTGGACTAGAAACAGGACATTATTTTGCAGTTTATCATCAACAGCTGAACATATTTAGTTGTTTCCTTCTTCGTTTCTGATCATTACTGTACAGTTTACACCTCTCTCTCTCTCTCTCTCTCTCTCTCTCTCTCTCTCTCTCTCTCTCTCTCTCTCTCCGTCCCATCCACATGTCATACATCAGGTATGAGCTCCTCATATTGTCCTAATGGTGTGCTATAACCCTCCACGTCTCCACTCAGAGGTTTTTCATCATGACATGTATGGAGGTTTCCAGTTTTCCCTGTGACGTCTGTGTGGTGTAGAATAGATCTGGATTATACTGTGTGCTTAATAACATGTGATTTACAGCCGCTGAGAGCTCAGATTGGACCCGTTTGTGAAGGAACACATGAACATACATGATAAACACCACACTGAGAGATTAAATGAGACCTGATCCATGAAGCGTGAAGTACATCGTCAAACATTCAGAGAGCCTTCATTACTGTAGAATTTACCGCAGTATTACAGGCAGACTTCTGAACTTATAGAGAAATATCATAAAGCACCAGACATGTGCCAACTACATCCTAATGCAGTAAAATAAGAGGTGAAACACATATGTGGATATGCACTCAGCATTAATGAGCACAGCTCCTTCAGAACATTTATATTTCTATTCATTTCCCAGTGAGACAGTAAATGTGTTGGTGCATTTAAACAGATCAGTTTTATTAAACAGGAATATCCATTAAAGTCAGAGTTTACTCACTGAGCAGCTTTAGCAATAGAAAGAGTCTTTATTCATCAGAGGTCGCCACAGCGGAATGAACTGCCAACTATTCCAACATATGTTCTACACAGCGGATGCCCATCCAGCCACAACCCAGTACTGGGAAACACCCATACACACTCATTCACACACACACACACACACTCATACACTACGGCCAGTTTAGTTGATCAGTTCCCCTGTAGCGCATGTGTTTGGACTGTGGGGAAACCGGAGCACCCGGAGGAAACCCACACCAACACAGGGAGAAATCTGAAATGCTCTGCATGATGTTTTCCAGGGATGTTTCTGCAGTATAGTGAATGTGTGGAGAGTTTGTGCTTTGACGGACACATCACTGTGTACAGTTGAACAGAAGCTGATTCTCCGTCAGGAACG
>NC_079450.1:57353101-57458229 GCF_903798145.1 Danio aesculapii | reverse complement strand
TTAAGTTTGTTTTTTTATAAATTATCCCTTTTTACTGTAAATAAACAGTTTTTTTTGGATGGAAAGTTCTTTCATTTTAAGACTAGCCTGTAGTGTTTTGCTATACAGAGAAGAATATTAATTGATTCTAATCTTTTCTATTGTGATTCAAAGAGCAAGTTATTTTGGGGTGAGAGTTTATAATGTGCATTACAGCGTCTAGTGTGTGTGTGTGTGTGTGTGTGTGTGTGTGTGTGTGTGTGTGTGTGTGTGTGTGTGTGTGTGTGTGTGTAAAAGCCATAAACAGTGTCGTGTGCGGTTTTCAGCGGAAACTACTGCTCTTCTGGCTGAGTTACTAACTGAAATTCAAACTGCGCCACAATAAAAGCGAAAGTGAAACCATCGAGCAAGAGGGACGATCGGTGAGTCTCAAGAATGCTAATGTAGTCTATAAACACCGTCAGGCAGGCGTTTAAGGCTTCTCGAGGACATGTAGGCTGTTTTCAAAGATACAAGTAGCCTATGCTTGGTTACTGCTGCTTTTAATGACCGTGAACAGAGAAAGGGTTTAAGAGAGAGGCTGTGCGTGTTGTTGGCCCATAGTTTACACATATGAATTTACACAAGCGATTAAAGAGATGTGTTTCCTACTTACCGTGATCTATGGGTGAACTGCAAACAGTTTAACTGTCAGTTTAGGGTTAAAGCTAGTTTATTATTATTACATTTATATTTTTGCACATTAATATGTTTTGTAATATGTAGTAATGTGTTCTGCAGAGATAAACATGCAGAAATACATAGTTAGTAGAACTTATATTCAATTATTAGTTGCTAATCTTATTCAGTTGTTTATGTGAACAAGCTATATCTCAAAACACCCCAGCGCCTGCACAGTTGTTGATTATTTATATATATACCACTCTCCAGGAACTGGTACAGATATAATGAACAGATATAAAGTGTTTTAAATTAATTTAAATGATATAATGAAGATGATAATAATAATATATACTCGTACAGTAAATTAAATAATAGCAGTTTATTTAGAGTAATGTAGAGGGTTTTTTTGTCATCATTGACCACTGCTAACATTTTTGCTCTGTGGGTGGAGTTTTTTAGATGGTTCCTTAGTGGACTTTAGCTGAGGGGAATACCTGTCAAATGTGAAACTAGTTTTAGACAGCGGTTTTAGAGCAGTCTTGCAGTAGCTGTATAGTATAGAGTGTACAACTTTTCTGCTGGCTACAACATTAAGCTGCATTATCTGAATTATTTTAATCTCAAGATTATTTCCTTTTTGTCTCCTGAAGGGTATTTTATATATAGCTGTACTGCTGAATTAGTTCATGATGAGTGCTGAAGAGTCTAGTAAAGCCTCCGCCACTATGAGCAGTCCAGAAGACCTTCAATCTGAACCGTAAGATGACCAAATACACACATGAATATACACATCGGTTTGGGCTGTGTTTAGATTTAGAGGCGTCAATGAAAGTTTTGTCTTCCATTTCCCTATTGGAGTAGGGTTTTTTGTATATATTTTTAAATTGAATAAGTTAAAGGTGCAGTAGGTAATCTGCGACAGTGCTAACCGGCTAGCATAAATCTCTGAAACACAGTCCCACCCCTGCCGTCCAAAGCCACACCTCCTGAAATACAAGCGCGCGCACCTTAAAGATGACAGCAGAACCCTCACACAGCGACTCGTGCTTGGCCGGCGGCTTGCAGGAATTACACTCATTACTAAACCATACCTACTATGACTGCTATTTCAGAGCGAATATTCAGAGTAGCGGTAAACAATATAGCGAGCGCGTCACAGGCTGTCATTGATCAAAAATGAACCCATGTGATGTGAATATAAAAGCATCTTGACCTTAGTAAAGCAGGCTAGGCTGAATAGCGCTATTTACTGATGTTTTGTTGTTAAACTGAATATAAATGTACATTACTAATGCTGTAAAAGGACCTTATGAAACTAAAAACAATCACATCAATCTTTCACCTGGAGATTTCAGTGGCTGAACAACACTACTGTGCATATAACCAGCCTGATCTCACGAGAAAACATAAGTGTTTTATGTTTAGTCAGTTTAGTGGCTAATTTCAGAGTTCAGTCGTATGAAATTGTACGATTTTAAAAAGGAGGCGGGGCACCTAACCCCACCCCTAAACCCATCCGTCATTGGGGGATGAGCAAATCATACTAAATTGGACGAATTAGATTGTACTAATTCATACGAATTAGCCACTAAATCCACAAGTTACGAATTGCCGTGAGATTGTGTTGATATAACCCATATGTAAAACAACCCAACCTACATCAGCTCTGCATGACTGAAAGAGTTTTGACACAGAACATTACCTGAACAGTAAATAAGAAGGTCCTGGAAAGTGAATTTGTGCCTCTGTGTGATTAAGGAGATTCTCATTTATGGACCAAAGGCTTCTGGATGAGGAGTAGACTTGTAGGAGTATGTAGAGCAGGAGATGTTATGCACCAAAGTTTTGATCTTGGTATGAGCTAAATGTGCATAGAGATAAAGCGGGGTGCGATGTGGGCTGTGTGAAGCCCAAACGAGCTGCATTTTGGGTAAACTTCTAGAGGCTTGATAACACATTAAGGAAATCCAGCTGAATGACTAATGCACAGCAAGCAGATCTAGGCCAGTCCTGACCACGATACAGTTCCATATCACACCAGATTTTTGTATTTACAATTATTCAGATTGATGAAAATGTTGTGCGATGCTCTCGATCAAAATTCTCTTCCACCTTAGACATGAACAGAAGAGATCAGACTCATCCACACCATCACAGCTCTCCCTGAAGAGTGGCAGATCAATCTCTCCACCACTGAACTTTATTGCGAGAGAACAGGGAGAGACAGAAAGGTTTGTAGGAAAAACACCTGAGAAGAAAGCTGTAACATCACTTTTATTTGTAAAATTAAACATACTCAAATGTTCTGTCTGTGTTTTACTAATAGAGCTAAACAGGAGAGACCAGACTCATCCACAGCATCACATCTGTCCATGAAAAGTGGCAGATCAATCTCCCCTCCATTGAACTTTATTGCAGGACAACAGGAGAACACAGACAGGTTTGCTCTAAATACATCAGAGAACAAATCTAAAAACGTGTGTGTGAAGATAAACATGCACATGTATCTGTGGTAACTGTTCTGCATGTGATTTACTAATAGAGACAAACAGAAGACATCAGACTCATCTGCACCATCGCAGCTGTCCATGAAGAGTGGCAGATCTATCTCTCCACCGCTGAATTTCATTGCCAGAGCACAGAGAAATATAAAAAGGTTTGAGAAAATGTGCTAAAATTGTCAAAACATATAACACTGAATACTCCATAATGGTCAAAGCATTCATTCAAGTTGAAGTCAGCAGAGCCATTGGAATTTTCTTGCAGGAGGTTGTCTGTAGGTGACCATACAGAGTCCACACCTGCTAAAAGAGTCTGTCAGCGGCACCACAGAGCTCTGGATGTGTTCTGCCAGACTGATAACATCCACATCTGCAGCATCTGTGTTGAGGAAGAGCACCAAGGACACAGGAAAACATACACTGCGGTTAGTTTTCCACCAAAGACCCATTCAGTTATTCAACACACAATTCATTAAAAGACAACTGGAGTTTATGTTATGTCATTCATGGTTGATGAGCATCATTCTGGTGCACACTGCTTCATTTCACTGCAGAAAGCTGATGTTCCAGACAGTCAGTCAATGCTTTTACATATTATGGAGAACATGGGGAGAGAGGACTTCAAAACCTTTAAAAGAGAGCTGTGTGAGGATTACCCAGGATGCTTAGGGAGTCAGTCAGAGGAGCTCAGTGTTTCTGAGGCTGCTGAGAACATAATGAAGAGTTTTGGAGGAGAGGCAGCACTGAGAATCATACTACACTTCCAGACTAAAGGTAGTCCATATTTACATTCAGGCTAAGGCTTTAATTCATTCATTTTCAGTGCATCTAAACATCTCCTTCTTTCTTCTAGCTAATCCACTTAAAACAATCACAGATGCAAATAAAGCAAAGCTTAAGAATAAATGTCAAAACATCATAGAAGGAAACTCATATCATGGTAATCAGAGTTTACTGATGGAGGTCTACACAGATCTTTACTTTACTGAGGGTGGAAGTGGAGAGATAAATAATGAGCATGAGGTGCTGAGGAATGAAATGATTTCTCAAAGCAGAACAACTCAAGAGGTTTTATATGCATGTGATGAGATCTTCAAGACACGTCCAGGACAAAGAACACAAGTCAGAACAGTCCTGACGATGGGCATAGCTGGCATCGGAAAGCATGTATCAGTGCAGAAGTTCATTCTAGACTGGGCGGAGAGAAAGGCAAACCAAGATATAGAGATCATCATCCATCTTCCCTTCCGGGACCTCAGCTATAGAGAGGAGAGCTGCAGTCTTCTACAGCTGGTTCATCAGTACGCTCCTGAGCTGAAAGAAGCAGATCTTCAACATCTGAAAGTGCTGTTTATTTTAGATGGTTTAGAGCTCTGTCGGTATCCTCTTGATTTCCATAACAATGTCTACTGTTCTGATATAAATGAGAAGCTTCCTGTGGATGCCCTTCTTACAAATCTCATCAAGGGGAATCTACTTTCCTCAGCTCTCCTCTGGATTACCACACGACCATCCACAGCCAGCCGGATCCCTCCTGAGTATGTCCATCGGGTCACCGAGATCCACGGGTTCAATGATCATCAAAAAGACACATACTTCAGGAAGAAAATCAGCGACCAGACTCTAGCAGATGAAATCATCTCACACATCAAATCATGCCAGAGCCTCTACATCATGTGCCACATGCCCATCTTCTGCTGGATATCTGCCACTGTGCTGGAAGACATGATGAGGGATGGAAACTCAGAAGAAATACCCAGAACTCTGACTGGGATGTTCACTCACTTTTTGCTTCTTCAGATCAGCTTCAAGCACAAGAAGTTCAATGGAGCTGATAGAGATAACCCAAAGAAACTCTCTGAATTTGACCAAAGATTCATTCTGAAACTGGGGGAGCTGGCTTTCCAGCAAATGGAGAAGGGGGATTTGATCTTCAGAGAAGAGGATCTGAGAAAAGGGGGCATTGATGTGAGTAAAGTCTCAGAGTACTCCGTGTGCACAGAGTTTTTCACAGAAGAGCTGGGACTGTACAGAGAGAAGCTCTACAGGTTTTTGCATGTGAGCTACCAGGAGTTTCTGGCCGCGATATACGCTCACTTCACCTGCGTTAATGACGGGAGAAATGTTTTTCTCAAAGATGAATCCAAAAGCAGCGTTGGTCTTTGTGATGTGCATCAGACTGCAGTGGAGAAAGCTTTGCAGAGTGAAAATGGACATCTCGACCTTTTCCTTCGCTTCCTTTTGGGTCTTTCTGTAGACTCCAACTTCAATCTGCTGCAAGATCTTCTCAAAGACACTTCCTGTAAACCCTGTGTGGACACAAACAGGACTGTGAGTTTCATCAAAGAGCAGGTCAAACTGGAGCAATCACCTGAGAGAATCCTCAATCTCTTCCACTGTTTAAACCAGCTGAACGACAACAGTCTTGTTGAAGAAATAAAGGCTGCCATGAAATCAGGAACACTGCTGGGCAGCGAGCTGGATCCTGAGCAGTGGTCAGCTCTGGCTTATGTCTACCTGACAGCTGGAGAGAAAATAGAGGAGTTTGACATGAAGACATTTCAAACATCAACAGCAAACCAGCTACGACTGCTGCCGGTGCTCAGGATCTGCAAAAAGGCCAGGTCAGTCTTTACTGATTATTGTTATTGTACAGTGTTTGCTAATAATATGTACATTGCTAGATAAACAGAAATATAATAACAATCAAATATGTAAGAACTCCTTTATTTACTGTCTGAACAGTGTTTTAACCTGGCAAAAAACATGAATAAATGATATGTCATCTTGTTTACAGGCTGGACTGCTTAAATCTTTCAATTGAGCCCTGTAGGATGGTGGCCTCAGCTTTTAAGTCAGTCAACTCAGCCTTGACAGAGCTGGAGATGAGCAACTGTAAACTAGAGAAGTGTGGAGTGAATGTCCTCTTGGATGGGCTAAGGAGTCCACACTCTAAAGTGGAGAAACTGAGGTAACTAGTGTAAGAAATCGGCATGTTTGAGATATCTCTTACAAGCTTAGCTCTTTTCAGAACCATATCTTGGCTAATAGTGTCATATATTTATTAACTAAACTACAGAGAAGTAGAAATTTATGAAGACCATGAATACCCAGGTAGTGTTCAGTAAAATACATTGATTTTAAATGCATGCTTTAAATCATGATTCTTTAGAATTTCTTGCATAATTAGTATTAGGAATAATTTATGAACATCATTGTTTTGATGCAGTTGAAATGTTAGATGAATATAGTAATGACCATCGGTTGGTTCTGGTGTCTAATCGTCTGCTTCTGCACTTCAGGTTGGCTGGCTGTTTTTTTCCATCAGAGTCCTGTGCAAATTTGGCCTCAGTTCTGAATTCAGTCAATTCACAAATGACAGAACTGGACCTGAGCTACAATAAGATAGCTGATCGTGGACTAAAAAGACTTTGTGATGGGCTACTTAGTCAAAATTGTAAAATGCAGAAACTCAAGTAAGTATTATTTGTGAGAGGATTTAGATGTGTCACTATCTAATTTGGTTAGTGATGTAATCAATCTATTTCTGCAGGCTAAAGCGGTGTGGTCTCACAAAGGCAAGCTGTGCTCATCTAGCATCAGTTCTGAAATCTAACACACATCTGAAAGTGCTGGAGCTGAAAAGCAACGATCTGCAGGATTCAGGAGTGGAGCTGCTCTCACCAGGACTGAAGGATCCACAGTGTAGATTAGAGACACTGGGGTAAGCATGAAGATGGCACTGTCACTACATTGCAATAATACCACCAAAGGTCACCTTAATTTATTATTGCTTATAGTATGCATCACTGTTACTTTAGTTAACTATATATATATATATATATATATATATATATATATATATATATATAATTGAATATAATTGAACTCAGTCATTTATGCGATGGTTTTTTCCAAATGCTAGATAGAAAAAATATGTGCCTTTAGCCATTTGTTGAAAAATGTTTGAGTCAGTTTGGGCAGGTCATTCCACCAGAAAGAAACACTGAAAATTAAAAATTGGTGAAAGAGATTTTGAGCTATTTTGTTATGGCAGCACAAACACCATAACTTGCAGAATACACACTTCTTGAGTGCACGGGCATCTAAATAATTGTTTTAGCCAATAGTAGAGAGTTGGGTGGACAAGGAGTTGTATAGCATCCCTTCAGAGCAAGGACCTAATCAGCCTGCAGGAGTGGGCAGTTCTAGCAGTGTGGTCTGTGAAGTTCAGCTGACCATAAATCAGAATTTCAAGATTCCTGGCTGGCAGGAAATTCACGAGTCTAATACATGGGTAGGAACATTTGGTCCTGGAGAGCCACAGCCTGCAGAGCTTTAATCCTGCCTTGCCAAAAATCTCAGCTGCTTGTTGCTTTCTAGTAACACTCAGACCTGAACTGGCTTGTTCAGGTGTGTATGATTATGGTTGGAGCAAAAACTTTGAAGAAAAAGTAGCTCTCCAGGACTAAACTTACCTGGACCTGAAAACTGCAAGCAGCTGTGATCTTTGCAAGGTTAAGGTTAGGGTGATCTTTTGAATTTGTTGCTGTCAGAACATTGTTTGTATGCTTACCTGCAGACTGTCGGGGTGTATGATCACAGAGGTGGGCTGCTGTTCACTGACCTCAGCTCTTGATTCAAACACTGGTCATCTGAAAGAACTGGATCTAACCTACAACCATCCAGGAGAGTCAGGGGTCAGGCTGCTCACTGCTAAAATAGAAGATCCAAACACAAAGCTGGAGAAACTACAGTATGTGCTTAACTTTATTATTATGTTGTATACTACATGTGGGAATTATAGACTGACAGCTTGTTCAGACGTTTTTACTTGTTGACCATCTATAAGAGTCCTCAGTACTACAAGCTTCTGTGTTTTAAATGTTTTAAATCTGTCTTTTCTCATCCCCAGATTAGAGTATAGCGGAGAGTGTCGAATGAAACCAGGTCTGAGGAAATGTAGGTATCTTTTGCAAATACACAATATTGTATATTAAATTTAAAACATATACTACCATTTTTAAATGTGAGAACATTGTTAAAATGAGATGCATGGAACACTGCCGTTAAGCCAATCACATCATTCACTTGTCACATTCCTAAAAACAGTTAATAGATCAATTGAAGTCTCAGCATATGTTTTGTTCTTAGTTTTGTTGTTTTTATAGTTTGATCGTAAATTTTAGCACTCAGTGACCATAGATGCTGTTTTTTGCAGATGCCTTAAAGCTCACAGTGAATCCAGACACAGTGCATCCACACCTGATAGTGTCTGATGAAAACAGGAGAATATCAGAGACCACATTGGATCAGAAATATCCTGCTAATCCAGACAGATACACACTGTATCCACAGGTCATGTGCACAGAGCCTCTGGCTGATCGCTCTTACTTTGAGGTGAAGTGTACAGGTGGGGTTAGTGTTGGAGTGGCCTATAAGAGCTCAGATAGAACAGAGGATTTAATGGGAAATAACAACACATTCCCCAGTCTCATGTGTCAGGATGGTAAACTAAATCTGTGGCAGAATAACAAAATAACTCGTACATTCCCAGTGTCCACTCGGTCTAAAAGAATAGGTGTTTATGTGGACCAGGAACATGGAAGCCTGTCATATTACAGTGTTCATAATGACAGACTCAATCACCTGCACACACACCTCACGACTTTCACTAGGCCTTTACATGTAGGCTTTATCTTTATGACTTGCTCTTCAGTGAGTCTTTGTGAGATGAACTAGACCCAGAGAGGGATGTCAGATCATTTGTTAAATAAGTGTTTTGTACATTGTTTGCATAAAAAGAAAAGAAAAAAAGCAGATGTAAAGATGGCACTGAACACATTTGTAACTCTTAGAAAAGTCCAGATCACCGTTCTGCTCTAAAACTGATTATTCAGACAAAACAGTAAGATGTGGACACATTAAATTTAGACACATAGTACCGTCCCCATCTACCACATGACTGAGACCTGCCTCAAGTAGCCTGATGGTGGCGCTACATTGGCTCTACTGACATTCTTATATGAATTTGGAAACTTTCTGTAAATGTTTTGTGAACTAGCCATATATTTTACATCCAATCAGAACCAGATACTATGGACTCTGAATAAAAGAGACATTTCGAGTCAGCTTCCTAACAGTACTGACTAACGTTCAAAGTAGGAGATTTTACAGCAATGTCTGTAACTCCTGAATGGAGTGTGTTTGTATGAGCTCAATCTGAGGTCACTGTCAAAGGTAGCATGGTTTGGCCACATGGTTAGGGATTACTCTAACCCTAGGGTTACCATAACTATAAGCCAATGTGGATTACAACTGACCTCAACATTGACATGTAGTGTCTTTGTACACCCACATATATGAGGACATTAACAAAAACACTGGTGCCACTGACCACTGACCAATTAAATTAATTATAAATATGGAAGTTAAACTTCAGTGTCTGGAAAGCTATAATAGGGATAATTGGAAAACAGGCCTTTGGGTATGGGTTGGGAGTATATTAACTGTTAATTGGTTTCTTACAGTAAAATAAATGTCGCAGTGATGTATATCTAAATAGATTATAAGCATTCAAATGTATAATATAAACTTATGTTTGAGGATGCCCCACCACAGACCTTTACAATTTAAATGAAAACACTGATTATCAGACAGAGAATAACAGGTTAATGTGCCTTAACCACAGATAATTGCTGATAGCTAGGTTTTGTATTGCTTTTTGTATATATTACTAAAACACAAATAAATGATTAACACTGTATTTAAAATCTGTAACATTCCACTAGACACGATACTAATCAAGCACAATATACAATAATAGCATGATAGCACACTCTAAAAATGCCAGGGTATCTCAACCCAGTTATGGGTGTTATATGGACTAACCCAGCTACTGGGTTATTTATATTCATTAAATTAATAGGACCAAATTTAACCCACTGTTTGGTTTAGTCCATATTTTACCCAATTTGTGTTAAATAACCCAGCATTTTTTAGAATGCAAATATGTAGTAAAAATTGTTGGTAACCCATTTCTACGAGTAGCCTACATGAGATTTGTCTGTATCCAGTCACCAAACAGCTTTGCCCAAATCATACTTGACCTGCATTATTTTTCAAGTATGCTGCCTTTTCCTCTCAAAGTACTTGTATATAGTGGGTCAAATGCCCAATCCTGTTCCTGGAGATCTGCCTTCCTGCAGAGTTCACCTGCAACCTTGATCAAACGCACCTGTCTTTAATTAACAAGTGCTCCTTCAGATTCTACTAAAGCCACGGTCACACTGGACTTTTCTCCCCATAGACTTCCATTCATACGCACACAAATGCAACAGAACGGAAACGCGAGTTTGTGCGTCAAGTTTCGCAATTCACTCGTTCAAGCTTGGTGAACTCTGACCAGCGAAATCGGAAACCAATTGAAGATCAAAACAGGACCTCTCTGGACAGAAATGTAAAACATTCGCTCGCTTCATTAATGTCTAATCAAATTGTTTAAACACATCTCTTTTCACAGCACCTTACGACAGGATTTCACAAAGTGTGACCGCAGATTTACTTGGTTTAGTTGTGTTTGATCAGGGTTGCAGGATGGTAGATCTCCAGAAACAGGAATGGGCCCCCCTGGACTACATATATTGCCAGCCTTTAAACTTGCACTTTAAGTTGTTTTTACTCGATGTATTCCTGATGCTATAGCACTGCAAATGCATATGTATATATATATATATATATATATATATATATATATATATATATATATATATATTCATTCATTTTCTTGTCGGCTTAGTCCCTTTATGAATCTGGGGTCGCCACAGCAGAATGAACCGCCAACTTATCCAGCATTTGTTTTACGCAGCGGATGCCCTTCCAGCTGCAACCCATCTCTGGGAAACATCCATACACACTCATTAACACTCATACACTACGGACAATTTACCTTACCCAATTCACCTGTACCACATGTGTTTGGACTTTGGGGGACACCGGAGCACCCGGAGGAAACCCACGCCAACATGGGGAGAACATGCAAACTCCACACAGAAACACCAACTGACCCAGCTGGGACTTGAACCAACAACCTTCTTGCTGTGAGCCGACAGCACGACCTACTGCGCCGCTGCGTCTCGCTGTCTATATATACACAGAGTATTTTGAGGACACTTTGAAATGCTTCCATGCTGCAGATTTCTGATGTGTGTTTCTGAAGTATTTGTGTTTTCATAAAATGTGTTTAGACTTGACACTTATTCAGATGAACTTCACACATTTCTCTCCCAAATATATCCCAGCATTTAACTCGTACTTTTTTTTCAAGAACCCAGTATTTTTATGTTATTGAACATGAACTTAAGAAACTGTAAAGTTTGATGTGTGCTGTATTTGTGTGGAAATATATGATGTATTATTGTATTTTTCTGAGCAAAAAACATTCACTATTGTCCACTTCCAGATGACGACTCTGAAATGTCATTGAGTATAACAATAGATTTTGAAATCTAGTCTGGCATATATACAATAATAATAATTTGATTACATATTTTAATAAAGCATTACAGTTTGGCTCTAATATATTCTTTAATTGTCTGAAATATCAGCACTGATCTTAAAGCCATTAGGTTTTTACACATTTGGCATCTGTATGTTTTCATCATTTCAAACAGAATCTGTATTATCACCATGCTTATGTTCTGTATATAGAAATGTCACTTTTGATAAATGTAATTTAATGCAGACAACAAAATGAGAGATCTCCTTTGACCCATATGTGTATGATGCTTTTTAACAAGACTGTGTTGCTAATGACACATTTCGTAATGTTTATGACGGATTTATGGCAAGTTATGTTATCTTGATAATGTCAAGCTGTTATAATAAAGACTACAACAGGTCATGATGTATTTATGGCAAGTAACAAACAAAACAATTACACAGTTACATAGTTGTTTATTGCCCCTTTCTTTCAAAACAAAAGTCATTGTGACAACGCTTGTTAATGGAAAGCCATTTTAAAGTGTTGTCAGATTTGACCTGCTGCTGTGTTTGAGGCTTTAACTAATCAATCATAGCCTACAATAATCAGTGAAGCTTCCTTCATCATCCTGAAACTACATCTGGATTTCCAGAGTCAGATTCAGCTTCACTTTCAGCATGGAGGAGAAGAGGAATGAGGATGAAATATGACCCTCATGTTCTGTCCTCCATTATTCCAGCTTTGGGTGATATGTTTTAATAATGATCAGCTTCTCTGTGTTTGCCAGTAATTCCTGTTTCTGCTGTTAACCAGAGCTGGATTAATCTCCAGCTCATTATGGAGGAGCAGAACACAACACAAGCCTGTGGTGCTGAATTACTTTTACAGAGAGTTACACACTCATCCGGCACTGTGACACCACACACACACACACACACACACACACACACACACACACACACACACACACACACACACGGCTGCTTCCCCATGCTGAAGGAGCAGATTTACAGCAGGTCAAATCTGTCGCTTCCCTTCTTTCAGCATGTGGTTTATAGTGCACACTACGGTTATTAGTGCTCACAGTCTCACACAGAGTTCACTAGCACACTGGTAAGGTTTCCTTCCATTAACCCAACTACAGAACCAGATGAAGGGTCAAAGGTCAAATGCATGTAAACCTTGTCAAGTGCTTCTGAAATAACCCTTAATTAGAATGCAGATTTATTTCTGAGTTGAGTCCAATGTAAAGGGACTGTTAAATGTGTAAATGTAGTGTAGTGTTTCACATTCACAACACTCTAGACAGTGCCTTCTAACAGTGTCCTAACTATACGTGACGCACCAGGATTCCAGCGACAAGCAATGTTGCATCCGCATCAAACGCAACACGACATGACCGAAACATCTACACACCAGCCACTGCACTCCCAATGAAATGATCAAGGTTATAATCTAACTAATACATAATAAACCTGTGACAGCTAACAGATCTGTTATCAGAAGCTGCAACAGTTCCACACAACAGGTAAAACAAGGTAAAATCATGGTAAAACTACTGGTTGGCTGCAATGCCCAAGCTGTGTATTTCCACTGAGGCAGGGTTGTCAAATACTGACGTCATTTCTGAGTCTCTACAGGGAACTGATGGCCTTTGACTGCATTCATCTTCCTGCAGCTCCAGTGTGGTCAGTGTCTGTGGTCAGCTGGAGCAGCGAGGTCTTAGGAAGGTCTGGGTCTGGATCTTGTTAAAGCGTGATCTCTCAGCGAGTGTGTTCTTCATGTCAGATCGCTCACCATTCAGGCGCTTCAGTAGAGCTATATTAGGACTGGAATACACCAGAGTCAGCGCTTCAGTGGGGTTACAGACAGGAGTGTGTGTCTGCGCATTAGCAGCTCGTCTCAGTTTCATGGCATCTGAGCAAAGCAAACCGACGGCTCTTTGTTATCAGTGCAGGTAATAAGCAGGAGCTGTGTTTGAGGGATTCGCCAGCCGCTGTGTTTTCAGGGCTGCTAATGGAGTGTTTCCCACAGGACATCACACACACCGACATCAATCTCTGCTTTAAACAGCTTCACTTCTGAGGCCTTCACTGCCCGTCTGTCTGCATCTCTCAGGCCACATCCACCTGTACCTTTATTTAAAAAGACTTGAGAATGCACTGTGATGCACGTTAAGGACACGCCAAACCAAACGCAGAAATAAAAGACACCTATTCTGCCCCTTTCTACATCCGTCCATGGAGACTCCTGTCGCTCCTGATCTAAAACTTCACATCTAGAATCCTCTTAGTCTATGCTGACATTATCTTCAGCAGCTCAAACACTCTAATGGCTAATGGACAGACGGCTGCTTCTCACTCAGGGCTGCTGTATATGCTAATGAGATCGAGAGATGGGGACTAGTGGGCGGGGCTCTGATGACACGTTCAAAGGGAGAATGTCAATCAAAGTGTTTCAGCATCAAGTCTGATTATAATGAACACAATTAATTCATGTTGAGCATTAGAGGCTGGGTTTAAACCCCTTTTTTTGCATTATCGGCTACTAAACCAAGCACATTGCATACAAATCACTGCAAGTATGAGATGAGAGGTGGATTATTGTCCTGTGGTGTAAATGATACAGAATACACGATGCATAACTCTGGGTCATTGACTTTAGAGCAGCGTTTTGTTGGTCAATAGTGCAGTTGGTTTATTTCAAAATAGCAATGCACCAACAATGCGGCTTAACACACCTCCCTTTCCCCCTGTGAGTCCACAAAGTGGCACAAAAGCATTTGCTATTTAACCAACATGAAAATAACACTTGCACCGGTCTGACAATAGCAAAGTAAGCACTTGTGCCGTGTTGAGCCGTGTGTATGAAAGAGCCCGAAGGGTGTTTTGGATGAGACAATTCATTAATTGTACTACGCACTGTGATTGACTTGCATTGATGATGTAATATCTTTCCCATAC
Source organism: Danio aesculapii (assembly GCF_903798145.1). Taxonomy (NCBI): domain Eukaryota; kingdom Metazoa; phylum Chordata; class Actinopteri; order Cypriniformes; family Danionidae; genus Danio; species Danio aesculapii. The sequence goes on along the minus strand of NC_079450.1, from coordinate 57,443,641 downwards.
ACCTCTCAATGCTTCAGGTGTGCTGAGTTTACTGAACTGACACATGTGAAGCAGTGAAATAAGCACACAGTGTAGGGAAAGAGATCAGTGTGTGCTAGAGCTCAGCCTTCATGGAAACTAGAGAACATTCTGCTGCAGAAAACTGGTCCTTCATTCAGGAATACACTGAGCTGATAACAGGCTGTGTGAGTGTGTGTGTGTGTGTGTGTGTGTGTCAGTGACAGACGGATGGAGATGAATGATGCGAGAGATTCCTCTGAAACTCTGGTGTGTGTGTGTGCGCGTGTTCAGATGAGATTCTGCTCGGTGTATCGATCCTGTGGCTCCTGATCAAACATTCATCCTTCAGTTTCCCACAGACGCTTCATTAAAGTTCAGCCGGCTGTCTTTTCCAGATCCAGAGTTCAACACAACAGATTAATCATCCCATTCTGCTGGAAAACAATCATCTGGAATCTGTGGGAAATCATCCTGTGTTCTGGTGAGCTCTAGTTTACACAGAATATGAGGAAGAAAATATAACCAGGAGCCCAGACTCTTCATGTCTAACACAGCGCTGAATGAAGAGAGTGATGGTGTTTCTGGAGTTAGACAGTGAGGGAAAGACTGACAGCAATAATGCCTTACTGTTGACACTCTTGTTTCCACAGTCAGACACTAGTGTCACCTTCAGCATCATGCATGTTAATCAAGACACGTTTCTGTATCATTTATAATTTAGGAATCACAGATTACAGGCGGCACGGTGGCTCAGTGGTCAGCACTGTGGCCTCACAATATAAGGTCCCACAGTCCAAACACATGCGCTATAGGGGAATTGATCAACTAAATTGGCCATAGTGTATGAGTCTCTGTGTGAATGAGTGTGTATGGGTGTTTCCCAGTGACCCCTGATGAATAAAGGGACTATGCTGAAGGGAAATAAATGCGTGAATCAATAAAAGATGACATCCATATAAAGCCAGGGCTTCTTGTCTCACTCTTTCAAATTCAGATAATGTAGACAGCGTCCTCTATGAAAAATAATCTTACAAGAAACAAGATTACTGCTGCTTCCTCCATTGTCAGATGATTCTGCTTGTTTTAAGGAGAAACTCTCTTCATTTGCACTCATTATTGCTGAAATCAACACTATATTGATTTGCTTGTCTAGAAAAAGCTTCTGGATTTAAGCATCTTTAGATATTTGGACGAGAAACAAAGCAAAAATATAAGTAAAAAAGCATTTTGTGCATTAATGTTCCTTTTGTGCGCGCGCGCGCTCGTGTGCGTGCGTGTGCGTGTGTGTGTTCCTTAAGGTGGAAGAAAATCAGACAAGATTGCAAACGAATGCATTTGGACTCTGGGGAAAAGGAGAAAACACAATTTCTCTGTATTCAATATATAAATGATTCTCTCTGGATAATGCAATTTCAGAGTGAATAAACATCTGCAGATAAAGCATTGCAGCAGTGATAAGCGCACGCATGCACGTAAATATATGTGTGTGTGTGTGTGTGTGTGCTCTGGACGATGTGTGTGCTGATATCAGACTGTGTTAGACCAGCATCAGTCCATTACTTTCAGAAACACTGGTCTGCTCTGAATCAGAGTCAGTGCTCAGCATAAAATCCTGCTGATTTGAGGATATGTGTGTTCTGTTTAACAGCACAGGAGCGCCTCCTACAGGAGAAAACACATCCTGCAGACATGAGCATCAGGACACACAAACAGTGCTTATGTTGATTAACTATAAATATATATATAAAATCTAGCTTAAAAATGTTTATACAGGTCAAATAAATAAATAAATAATAATAATATTAAAAATATACAGAAATACAAGTCTGATGAATGCTGGACTCTGATTGGCTGCTGGTCACTCTCAGGTCTTTTGTTATTTTCAAATAAAGGCACAGATAAAGGAGTTCCGGCAGGTTTAGAGCGCAGTACAACTCTGTATCACTCCGCTGAATGATCAGAGGTATTTCACAGCTACAACAGTCAGACATCACATCAGAACACAACAGGAGGAGGAGGAGGAGTGTGGAGGACACTAGTGCTACACATAGGCTTGTGCCGGTATTCGGTAATGCGATAAATCACGGTAATGAATATGCACGATATTGTTATCGCGGGCACTTCAAAATACCGTGAAAAATAATAGATCCGAATTTATATTCTTAGAACGCGCCTTAGCTTATTTTCCATCAACCGCTTTAAGAAACACTGCGTATATGCTGCGCAGAACTGATGCGCACTCTGATGTAAACAATCCCCACATGTAGAAGCCCTGTGTGCACACAGCGCACGCCGCTGCTGCCACCGCTCTCTAATCCTCACACGAAGAAGAAGCATGGCGGAAGGAGGAACGCTGCCGACAATTTATCCCCCTTCAAAAAGGGTAAAGTCAGAGGTTTGGAAATATTTTGGGTTCCAAAAAAATGCAGAGGGATTGCTGATCGAAGACGGTTTCTCTTTGCACATTCACTTTGATATAATTGTTCAAGTTTACTTTTATATTGTGTATTGTTTTATTTATATTTATTTGTATTTAAATGTTTGAAGTACTTTTAGTTAATTAAAAAGTTATTAAAGTTACTAAGTTGACGAAACTGAAGTTTTTTGTGTTTTTTTACCTGTTTCTCTAGTAAAATTACAATATCGTGATAATACCGTATACCGTGATAAAAGCTCAATCAATTAATCGCAGCATGAAAATGTGATACCGGCACATGCCAGTTTGAGGAGAACACACACCTGACTAAAACACTCACAACATACAACATCCCTAAAAACAAACAAATAAATAAATAAAACAGTCCCTAAATCTCAGCAATAGTTAATTTAAAGATTTTTCCAACTGCTTAAATCTAAAAGTTGCACCTGCTAAGATAGAAATCGTTGGTGTCGGGCCACTGAATTATTGGAAAATAGTGTTCAACTGATCATTTTATTACAATTCATTCATTCATTCATTCATTCACTCATTCATTTTCTTTTCAGCTTAGTCCCTTTATTAATCCGGGATCGCCACAGCGGAATGAACCGCCAACTTATCCAGCACATTTTATGCAGCAGGTGCCCTTCCAGCCGCAACCCATCTTTGGGAAACACCCTTAAACACGGACAATTTAGCCTACCCAATTCACCTGTACCGCATATCTTTAGACTGTGGGGGAAACCGGAACACCCAGAGGAAACCCACACCAACACAGGGAGAACATGCAAACTCCACACAGAAACACACACTGACTCAGCCGAGACTCAAACCAGCGACCTTTTTGCTGTGAGGCGACAGCACTTCCTACTGCGCCACTGTGTCGCCCTGTTATAATTCAATGACTTCCAATTATTGTGCTTGTTTTAAGGAGAAACTCTCTTCATTTGGACTCATTCTTTCTGAAATCAACACTATATTGGTTTTGATTTGATTAAATTAGTTGATATTTGAACTCAAAATGACCAAAGCTCTGAGTAAATAATCATTTATTTTGCCGTGTTTCTGTTTTTGTTTGTCAGTTCATGTGGTTAACTAACAGAGATGGACTAATGTAAGCTTGTTATAAAGTGCTGCTGAAAATCTTCATCTTTATATTGGAGTGAACTCATAATGAAAACACGAGTTTAAAGAAACCTTTACATGATGAATAAACACATCCACAGAGTATTTTCTCCTTTAAAGTCCACATGTTCAGAGGCTGAACTGACTGATTAGCTGTGTTTTTCTATCCATTTGTGCGTCTGTGTTGTGCATTCATTAGAGAATCGCTGCAGTCTGAAGGGTTTGAAGCAAAGCCACATTTCCAAATCTCTGAAATGAACAGGCTCCTGAAAGCACCTGGAACATGGATTTGTTCCAACAATAGAGCGAAGCAGAAGCACCAAGGTCGGCGGTTCAGCTCTCGGTGAATGCGTCAAGTGGTAAAAAGCAAACCTTGAGTGCATAAAATGATCTGCTCAAATGTAGGAGTGTATGGGAAACAGCAGACGCGGGCGCCACGTCTGATTCGCTGCCTTTATGTTCCCGAGCGGAGATCTTTTGTAACTGGAAGCTAAAATATTTGTATGCTTTGATGTGCTGCGCTATTTCATAAATCCAATCAGCGGCAGACAAAACCGGCAGGCAAGAGAAAGCCGGTCCAAATGTGTGTGTCTGCGTCTCAATGGCGGATCCGCAGTGTGAATGGGTATTGTGTGAAGCGTGCGGTGCAGCCTTGACTTGCACACAATAACCTGCCAATCTGCTGGAGCTCCTGTGGATCTGCAGACGCTCTGCTGTAAGCTTAGACTCCTTCACAAACTGTGCTCAAACATATTCAATACAGGTCACTATCAGCAATCCTGCTGTCTGAGAGACACGCTTAAAGAAGAGGAGAAAAACACTGAGAATAAAGTCTGTTCGGTGATGGAGAGACAACACAGTCTTGTTTACCTCCAAGGCAAACACATGTATTCCCCAACAGAAGCATGCTTTCTTCATTTTAAAGGACAGTTGTGGTAGTTTTAAGGGAGAAATGGGACTGTCATATGTAGGGTCTCTGTTCTCTTTCTTGTCCAAATATGTACTAACTCTTAAATCAAGAAGATTGTCTATTTGAGTCCAAATGAAGGTCAATGGGTGAAGAAAACTAATCCTGTTTTTCATTTTGACATAAGATTATTTTTCTGACCCCATTGGCAGATTATTCTGCTTGTTTTAAGGTAAACTCTCTTCATTTGGACTCATTATTTCTGAAAATAACACTATATTTTATAAGTGTCTAGAAAATTCTTCTTGATTTAAGAGTTTGTAGATATGTGGACTAGAAACAAGACAGAAACTCATTTTTTTTGCATCTTTTCAGTTTATTTTCCATCAGAGGCTTGAGTTATGTAAATCTATAGTTCATAAGGGAATGAAAATCTAGTCATTTGATTTACTCTTTACTTTTCCAAACCTGTTAAACACAAAATACACCTGGAAACCTGTAAGCGTTGACTTCAATATTATTTGTTGGAATGGAAGTCAATGGTTACAGGTTTTCAACATTCCTCAATGTATCTACTTTAGTGTCCAACAGAAAAAAGAAACTCAGAAATGGCTCACGGTGGGACACAAGGGCTCAGTGGTGTAACACTGTGGCCTCACAGCAAGAAGATCACTTGTTCAAGTCCCGGCTGGGTCAGTTGGTGTTTCTGTGTGGAGTTTGCATGTTCTCCCTGTGTTGGTGTGGGTTTCCTCCGGGTGCTCCGGCATTCCCCACAGTCCAAACACATGTGCTATAGGGGAATTGATCAACTAAATCGGCTGCAGTGTATGAGTGTGTGTGTGAATGAGTGTGTATGGGTGTTTCCCAGTACTGGGTTGCGTCTAGAAGGGCATCCGCTGTGTAAAACATATGCTGGAATAGTTGGCTGTTCATTCTGCTGTGGCAACCCTTGATGAATAAAGGGACTAAGCTGAAGGAAAATTAATGAATGAATGAACTCAAAAGTGTTGAAAGAGTGTAAATGCAGCAGTCCTTTCCTCTCCGCTAACACATCTCAGGTGACGCTCTGTGTTTGTGTGTCTGTTAAATGAAGAAAAGCTGGTGTTCCCTATTGAACGGCTACATTTCCAGCCATTGCCTGTGATTTAGGATAATGAAGGATGCTCATTGTTTGAGGGCCGGTAAATTGTCATTTTTTGCTGCAGATTTATTACCTCATCTTTGGCCAAAGCCCAAGAGCTCGAAGGCACTGGATAAAAATAATGCCCGCTAATGGCATCTGGATATTAAATTATGTTAATGTGTCTCAGAACCATTAACAACGTGGCAATTTTTAACAAATTGGGTATCTATTTCTCTTCTAATCCAGCCGTTTGGCTCTGGGAAGCATGAGAGAGGTGTGTTTAATCTAAAGTTAATTACTTTGCTAATGTTATTTCTCCGCGTTTGCTCTAATGGGGGATATTACAAACTTTTGAAATGTTCTGGTTTTAATAAAGGACAATTACGTGTGCTTGAAACCAGCACCTGATGAGATTCTACAGCACATTATATACTGCATTAAAACAGTGCATTAATGACCGAGAACTGGCTAAAACATGCTCTTTTAAATTAAAATATACATTTATACTGTATATGTTGCTTACATCTAAAATGCATAAATAAATAAATAAATAATTTACATGATGGAATATTTATGCAATAGATGTTTACATGCATCTTTATTTCTGTGCAGTGTATTTGTGTTTAAGGAGAACACTAGTGCTGGCAGCTGTGCTGGTTTACTCATTTATCTCAGGGATTTTACAGCATGTCTTAATCCATGATTCAGACCATCTCAGGAGACTGAAATCAGTTTAAAGCACAGAAATATCAAACTCAGACAAAAAGACAAGACTGAGCTTAACGGCTTTAATGAATGAAAGATCTACAGTATAATCTCATCAATCACTGATACCATCCAGGTAAAAGCATTGCTAAATAATGAAACTCTTGCTTTAAATTCACTGCTTAATAATACCATTTATGAGTTATTATTTCTTTCATTTTCTTTTCAGCTTAGTCCCTTTACTAATCTGGGGTCGCCACAGCGGAATGAACCGTCAACATTTCCAGCCTGTTTTTTTTTGTTACGCAGCAGTTGCCCTTCCAGCTGCAACCCAGTACTGGGAAACACCCATACACACTCATTTACACACACATACACACAATGCCCAGTTTAGTTGACCCGGAGGAAACCCACGCCAACACGGGGAGAACATGCAAACTCCACACAGAAACACCAACTGACCCAGCCGGGACTCGAACCAGTGACCTTCTTGCTGTGAGGTGATTGTGCAACCCACTGCGCCACCGTGCTGCCCAAAAGTATTGTTTGCAAATTCCTATTAGGGAAACCTTATTAGCAGCCAATGACTATTAAAGTAAACATTGCTCACAGTCAAGTAAACCGTGCAAATGTTGTCCTGAAGTCTTTTTACATGCAATTTCAGACACAATATTCAGTTTACAGTGGCAAACAATATAAGGACCGTTAAAATGAATGAATGTGTGAATATACACTCACCGGCCACTTTATTAGGTACACCTGTCCAATTGCTTGTCCAATCAGCCAATCACATGGCAGCAACTCAATGCATTTAGGCATGCATGTCTAGATGTTTGAAGCTGCGGTCACACTGAGCTTTTCCTCCCATAGACTTCCATTCATAAGCACGCGAATGCGTCAGACCGAAAACGCAGGGTCATGCGTCAAGTTTCGCAGGTCGCTGCGGTGCAAAGTTCAAGCTTGGTGAACTCTGACCTGCGAAATCGCATCACTTGACTGCGTGAGACCAATCGAGGATCAAAACAGGACTTCTCTGGACAGAAATGTAAAGCATAAAGCAATCGCTGGCTTTATTAATGTCTAATCATCTTGTTTAACCCCGCCCCTTTTCACAGCCCCGCATGACAGAATTTCACATGCTCAAACTCTAGTGTGACCGCAGCTTACAGCAGCAGGTATATTTAATCTCTGTGCTTTTCAATGAACATCTGCTTTCCTGAAGCTAAACTGTGTCTCTTTCTGTCTGAAAATAAATGGTGATTGGAGAAACACTGTGATGGATGTGCTCAGTCCTGTCCATGACACTGAAACCTCACAGTGACTCCATTAAACCCTGCGGATGACTGCTGGAAGGACGTTTGATTGGAGAAACACCATTTCTCTGACAAATGCCACTATATCAGGCATTAATGAATGAAAAGAGATGGAGAAAATGTGAGGAAAACTCTACAAATACATGATAAAGTGCAGGACGCTCGATATAAAGCAGCTTAACAGCATCATTCACACTTACAGACAGCTGTTCTTGAACATAACAGGACTCCGGCTGAAGATGCATGTCACTTTAAGACCTGGAATACAGTTCTGTCATGTGTTTCTGACCTTCATGTGTGATTTGAGTCATGTATGATTGTTCATAACTCAGACTTTCTGTCTTGTTTCTAGTCCAAATATCTAAACATTCTTAAATCCAGAAGCATTTTCTAGACAAACACAAACTATAGTGTTGTTTTGAGAAATAATGAGTCAAAATGAAGAGAGTTTAACCTTAAAACAAGCAGAATCATCTGACAATAGGGGAGGCAGAATAATGTTGTCAAAGTAAGAACTAGATTACTCTGCTTCCCCTATTGGCTGATTATTCTGCTTGTTTTAAGGAGGAACTCTCTTCATTTTGACTCATTATTTCTGAACACAACACTATATAGTTTGTGCTTGTCTAGAAAAAGCTTCTGGGTTTAAGTGTTTGTAGATATGTGGACTAGACACAAGACACAAACATTTGCATACAAAGTTTGAATTAAACTGCTCAAAACACAAGTCATCTGGAGTCAGCTGTGAGCATGGACTGATATTAAATGTGTAATTTATACCGCAGCTCTTCTGTCACACGTCTATTGTGTTTATTTTCTACATTAATCTCTACAGATGATCATCACACACAAACAGGCACACCTGAGGGACACCCGGGGTCCTCGCAGCACCTGTTAGTAGTTTGGCTAGCACGTCCAAGGTAAGCAAAGAAGCTGCTCAGTCTGTTTGGGGAGATTAATGGATGTTTTTGTGTGTATATTGATCTGATATTACTGTTGTTAAATGTTTGCAAATATATGGGCTATTTGGAGCAGCTTGAGCTACATCAGGGTCGAGTGTGTTTAATATTCACACACTCTAGCTGTGTCTCTATTGTTTGCAAATTCTAAATGGTGAAATCACATTAGCAGCTAATGACTGTCAAAGCACAACACTGAAATCAAGCAGTGCTAATGTTGTCTTGAGCTCATCTACATGCAGTTTCAGACCAGTAGCATTATAGGGTCACTGTTGAGTGAATGTGCCAATGAAGAGCCAGTTTTACCTCCGTGTTGATCATGTGCTTTAGTTTGGTCGACTTGATGAGTGTTTGTCTCTGGTGTTGAAGAGGTCTCCAGACTCTTGTGTATGTAGAGTAAATGATGGAGAGCTGAGGTTTTTAATGAAGGTGTACTGCTTTCCTTCTGAACTGATCTGTGAGGTTGGTTAATAAATGAGTTTGGGTGTTCAAATATGACATGTCAATCTATTTGGGTTGTTTGTTTATTTTGCCCAGTACTCCTTTGTTCCACTTCTGCTCCTGTTTGTTTGTTATTTTGCCCAATACATTTGTTTGTGTGTTTTTTTGTTTGTTACACTTTGTTGATTTTGTTGTTTTTGTCACTGATTTATTTATTTATGTATTTATTTTTAATTTAGTTGTTATTTTGCAGCAACTTAATTTTGATGTATTTGTTATTTTACTCTGAGCTCCCTTTTTGTTTTCTTTTGCCATCTCCTTTATTGGTTGTTTGTTATTTTGCCCAATACTGCCCTTTTCATTGTTTATTTTGCTCAATGCTATTTTTATTTTTGTATTTTTTGACCCACTGGTCATTTATTTGTTTGTTTTTGTTATTCTACCTGAGACTTCATTTTAGGTTGTTTGTTATTTTGCCCATTATTTTTTTTGATCACTACTTTTTGCCCAGTACTCCATTTTGGCCACTACTGCTTTTTGGTTGTTTGTTATTTTGCCCAGAACTTGTTTGTTTGCCCCTTATTTTGCCCAGTGGCCTGTTCCATACACCCAACTTACAGTAAAAGTGAGGCTAAGTCAGGTTAGCAAAGGTTAGGTTTATTAATGGCGGACTCAATTTCATAAATCAAATTTATGATAGTTCAAACTCAGTTACTATGGCAACTAATGCTAGGAAACTAGCCTGGTTGGGGCAGGTTAACTTTCAGGCTTAAGTTCAAGCTTATTCAAAGTAATGTTAACATGCACCTGCCATAATTTGATGCCGTTTAATTCACTCAACCTCTTATCAATGATTAACTCTTTATAGTCTCTTATACGTACTTGCTTGTTTGTTATTTTGCCCACTACTCCTTGTTTATTAAATTGCCCACTTCTGTTTATTTGTTATTTTGGTCAATGCTTGTTTGTTATTTTGCCCATTACTCCTCGTTTGTTGTTTTGCCCGCTACTCCTCGTTTGTTGTTTTGCCCGCTACTTATTGTTTGTTGTTTTGCCCAATATACTCCTCGTTTGTTATTTTGGTCAGTCCTTGTTTGTTGTTTTGCCCATTACTGCTCAGTTGTTGTTTTGGTAAGTGCTTGTTTGTTATTTTGTCCAACACTTGTTTGTTGTCTTGCCCAACTGCTACTTGTTTGTTATTTTTCCCACTACTCCTCATTTGTTGTTTTGCCCACTACTGCTCGTATGTTATTTTGCCCAATACTCCTTGTTGGTTGATTTGGTCAGTCCTTGTTTGTTGTTTTGCCCAATCACTACTTGTTTGTTATTTTGCCCACTCCTGCTTGTTAGTTGTTTTGGTCAGTGCTTGTTTGTTATTTTGCCCACTACTCCTCATTTGTTATTTTTGTCAGTCCTTGTTTGTTGTTTTGCCCAATACCTGTTTGTTGTTTTGCCCACTACTGCTCGGTTGTTGTTTTGGTCAGTGCTTGTTTGTTATTTTGCCCACTACTCCTTGTTTGTTGTTTTGGTCAGTTCTTGTTTGTTATTTTGCCTAATGCCTGTTTGTTATTTTGCCCACTACACCTTGTTTGTTATTTTGTCCAGTGCTTGGTTGTAGTTTTGCCCAACTACTTGTTTGTTATTTTGCCCACTACTCCTCGTTTGTTATTTTGCCCAATGCTTGTTTGTTATTTTGCCCACTACTCCTCGTTTGTTATTTTGCCCAATGCTTTATTTGTTATTTTGCCCACTACTCCTCGTTTGTTATTTTGCCCAATGCTTGGTTGTTGTTTTGCCTACTAATCCCTGTTTGTTTTGCCCAATACCTGTTTGTTGTTTTGCCCACTACTCCTTGTTTGTTATTTTGCCCAATGCTTGGTTGTTGTTTTGCCCAATTTGTTTGTTATTTTGCCCACTACTCTTTGTTTGTTATTTTGGTCAATGCTTGTTTGTTATTTTGCCCACTATTCCCTGTTTGTTGTTTTGCCCAATGCTTGTTTGTTATTTTGCCCAATACCTGTTTGTTATTTTGCCCATCACTCCTCGTTTGTTATTTTGCCCAATGCTTGGTTGTTGTTTTGCCCACTACACCTCCTTGTTTATTAAATTGCCCACTACTCTTTGTTTTGTTATTTTGGTCAATGCTTGTTTGTTATTTTGCCCACTACTCCTCGTTTGTTATTTTGGTCAGTACTTGTTTGTTGTTTTGCCCATTACTGCTTGTTTGTTATTTTGCCCACTACTCCTCGTTTGTTATTTTGCCCAATGCTTGGTTGTTTTTTTGCCTACTAATCCCTGTTTGTTTTGCCCACTACTCCTTGTTTGTTATTTTGCCCAATGCTTGGTTGTTGTTTTGCCCAATTTGTTTGTTATTTTGCCCACTACTCTTTGTTTGTTATTTTGGTCAATGCTTGTTTGTTATTTTGCCCAATACCTGTTTGTTGTTTTGCCCACTACTCCCTGTTTGTTGTTTTGCCCAATGCTTGTTTGTTATTTTGCCCAATACCTGTTTGTTATTTTGCCCATCACTCCTCGTTTGTTATTTTGCCCAATACCTGTTTGTTGTTTTGCCCACTACTCCTCGTTTGTTATTTTGCCCAATGCTTGGTGGTTGTTTTGCCCAACTTGTTTGTTATTTTGCCTAATACCTGTTTGTTGTTTTGCCCACTACTCCTCGTTTGTTATTTTGCCCAATGCTTGGTTGTTGTTTTGCCCACTACACCTCCTTGTTTATTAAATTGCCCACTACTCTTTGTTTTGTTATTTTGGTCAATGCTTGTTTGTTGTTTTGCCCATTACTGCTTGTTTGTTATTTTGCCCAATACCTGTTTATTGTTTTGCCCACTACTGCTCTGTTGTTGTTTTTGTCAGTGCTTGTTTGTTATTTTGCCCAACTACTCCCCCTTGTTTGTTTTGCCTACTACTGCTCGTTTGTTGTTTGTTATTTTGCCCAATACCTGTTTGTTTTGCCCACAACTGCTCTGTTGTTGTTTTCATCAGTGCTTGTTTGTTATTTTGCCCAATACCTGTTTATTGTTTTGCCCACTACTGCTCTGTTGTTGTTGTTTCGGTCAGTGCCTGTTTGTTATTTTGCCCACTACTCCTCGTTTGTTTTTGCCCACTACTGCTTGTTTGTTGTTTGGTCAGTGCTTGTTTGTTATTTTGCCCAATGCTTGTTTGTTGTTTTGCCCAACGACTACTTGTTTGTTATTTTGCCCATTACTCCTCGTTTGTTATTTTGCCTATTAGTCATCACTTGTTATTTTGGTCAGTCCTTACTTGTTGTTTTGCCCAATGCTTGTTTGTTATATTGGTCAATGCTTGTTTGTTATTTTGCCCACTACTCCTCGTTTGTTGTTTTGGTCAGTTCTTGTTCGTTATTTTGCCCAACTACTTGTTTGTTATTTTGGCCACTAGTCATCACTTGTGCATTTGCTCTGTTGTTGTTCTTGTCCTGTTTATTGTTTTGCCCACTACTGCTCTGTTGTTGTTGTTGTTGTTGTTGTTGTTGTTTCGGTCAGTGCCTGTTTGTTATTTTGCCCACTACTGCTTGTTTGTTGTTTGGTCAGTGCTTGTTTGTTATTTTGCCCAATGCTTGTTTGTTATTTTGCCCAATGATTGTTTGTTATTTTGCCCAATGCTTGTTTGTTATTTTGCCCACTACTCCTTGTTTGTTATTTTGCCCAGTGCTTGTTTGTTATTTTGCCCACCACTCCTTGTTTGTTATTTTGCCCAATGCTTGTTTGTTATTTTGCCCACTACTGCCTGTTTGTTATTTTGCCCACTACTGCTCTGTTGTTGTTATCTTGCCCAATGCTTGTTTATTATTTTGCCCACCACTCCTTGTTTGTTATTTTGCCCAATGTTTTTGTTATTTTGCCCACTACTCCTTGTTTGTTGTTTAGCCCAATGCTTGTTTGTTGTTTTGCCCAATGCTTGCTTGTTGTTTTGCCCAATGCTTGCTTGTTGTTTTGCTCAATGCTTGTTTGTTATTTTGCCCAATGCTTGTTTGTTATTTTGCCCCCCACTCCTTGTTTATTTTGCCCAATGCTTTTGTTATTTTGCCCACTACTCCTTGTTTGTTATTTTGCCCACTACTGCTCTGTTGTTGTTATTTTGCCCAATGCTTGTTTATTATTTTGCCCACAACTCCTTGTTTGGTTTTTTGCCAAATGCTTGTTTGTTATTTTGCCCACCACTCCTTGTTTGTTATTTTGCCCACCACTCCTTGTTTGTTATTTTCCCCAATGTTTTTGTTATTTTGCCCACTACTCCTTGTTTGTTATTTTGCCCACTACTCCTTGTTTGTTATTTTGCCCACTACTCCTTCTTTGTTATTTTTGTCAGTCCTTGTTTGTTTTGCCCACTACTGCTCTGTTGTTGTTGTTTTGCCCAATGCTTGTTTGTTATTTTGCCTAATGCTTGTTATTTTGCCCACTACTCCTTCTTTGTTATTTTTGTCAGTCCTTGTTTGTTGTTTTGCCCACTACTGCTCTGTTGTTGTTGTTTTGCCCAATGCTTGTTTGTTATTTTGCCTAATGCTTGTTATTTTGCCCACTACTGCTTGTTTGTTGTTTTGGTCAGTCCTTGTTTGTTGTTTTGCCCACTACTGCTCTGTTGTTGTTGTTTTGGTCAATGCTTGTTTGTTATTTTGCCCACTGCTCCTTGTTTGTTTTTGCCCACTACTGCTTGTTTGTTGTTTTGGTCAGTGCTTGTTTGTTATTTTGCCCAATGCTTGTTTGTAGTTTTGCCCAACGACTACTTGTTTGTTATTTTGCTCACTAGTCATCACTTGTTATTTTGGTCAGTCCTTACTTGTTGTTTTGCCCAATGCTTGTTTGTTATTTTGGTCAATGCTTGTTTGTTGTTTTGCCCAATACTCCTCGTTTGTTATTTTGGCCAACTTGTTTGTTATTTTGCCCACTACTCTTTGTTTGTTTTTTTTGGTCAATGCTTTTGTTATTTTGCCCACTAATCCCAGTTTGTTTTGCCCACTACTCCTTGTTTGTTATTTTGCCCAATGCTTTTGTTATTTTGCCCACTACTCCTTGTTTGTTGGTTTGGTCATTCCTTGTTTGTTGTTTTGCCCAATGCTTGTTTGTTATTTTGGTCAATGCTTGTTTGTTATTTTGCCCACTACTCCTCGTTTGTTTTTTTTTGCTCACTACTCCTCGTTTGTTGTTTTGCCCAATACCTGTTTGTTGTTTTGCCCACTACTCCTTGATTTTTATTTTGCCCAATGCTTGGTTGTTTTGCCCACTACTCCTTGTTTGTTTTGCCCACTACTGCTTGTCTGTTGTTTTGGTCAGTGCTTGTTTATTATTTTGCCCAACGACTACTTTTTTGTTATTTTGCCCATTACTCCTCGTTTGTTGCTTTGCCCACTACTCTTATTTTGGTCAATGTTTGTTTGTTATTTTGCCCACTACTTCTCGCTTGTTGTTTTGGTCAGTTCTTGTTTGTTATTTTGCCCACTAGTCATCACTTGTGCATATGCTCTGTTGTTGTGCTTGTTTGTTATTTTGCCCAATGCTTGTTTGTTATTTTGCCCAAAGCTTTTTGTTATTTTGCCCACTACTCCTCGTTTGTTGTTTTGGTCAGTCCTGGTTTGTTGTTTTGCCCAATGCTTGATTGTTGTTTTGCCCAATGCTTGTTTGTTATTTTGCCCACTACTCCTCGTTTGTTATTTTGCCCACTACTCCTCGTTTGTTGTTTTGCCCAAAACTCCTCGTTTGTTATTTTGCCCACTAGTCATCACTTGTTTTTTTGGTCAGTCCTTACTTGTTGTTTTGCCCAATGCTTGTTTGTTATTTTGGTCAATGCTTGTTTGTTATTTTGCCCACTACTCGTTTGTTATTTTGCCCAATGCTTGTTTGTTATTTTGCCCACTACTTGTTTGTTATTTTGCCCACTACTCGTTTGTTATTTTGCCCAATGCTTGTTTGTTATTTTGCCCACTACTCCTTTGTTATTTTTGTCAGTCCTTGTTTGTTGTTTTGCCCACTACTGCTCTGTTGTTGTTTTGCCCAATGCTTGTTTGTTTTGCCCAATGCTTGTTTGTTGTTTTGCCCACTACTCCTCGTTTGTTATTTTGCCCACTACTCCTCGTTTGTTATTTTGCCCACTACTCCTCGTTTGTTATTTTGCCCACTACTCCTTGTTTGTTATTTTGCCCACTACTGCCTGTTTGTTGTTTTGCCCACTACTGCTATGTTGTTGTTGTTTTGCCCAATGCTTGTTTGTTATTTTGCCCACTACTCCTTGTTTGTTATTTTGCCCAATGCTTGTTTGTTAAATTGCCCACTACTGCTTGTTTGTTGTTTTGGTCAGTCCTTGTTTGTTGTTTTGCCCGCTTTCAGCCTCCGCCACTGAGACTGCAGCTCTGCACAAGACGTTTGGCCAGCGGAGAAATTAAAATGGTCGTGCCCAACTGAGCCTGGTTTTACTCAAGGTTTTTTTTCTTCACTTCCGCCATTAGTGAAGTTTTTTTCCCTCTCCGCTGTCGCCACTGGCTTGCATGGTTCGGGATCTGTAGAGCTGCGCATCGTTGGATTTGCCCTTCAATATTTGGACTCTCAGTAGTGATTATTAAACCACACTGAACTGAGCTCAACTGAACTGAACTTAAACACTACAAACTGAACTACACTGTTCCTATTTACTGTGACCTTTTATGTGAAGCTGCTTTGACACAATCTACATTGTATAAGCGCTACACAAATAAAGGGGAATTGAATTGAGTTGAACTACTGCTCTGTTGTTGTTGTTTTGGTCAATGCTTGTTTGTTATTTTGCCCACTACTCCTTGTTTGTTATTTTGCCCACTACTGCCTGTTTGTTATTTTGCCCACTACTCCTTGTTTGTTATTTTGCCCAATGCTTGTTTGTTATTTTGCCCACTACTGCCTGTTTGTTATTTTGCCCACTACTCCTTGTTTGTTATTTTGCCCAATGCTTGTTTATTATTTTGCCCACTACTCCTTATTTGTTATTTTGCCCAATGCTTGTTTGTTATTTTGCCCAATGCTTGTTTGTTATTTTGCCCACCACTCCTTGTTTGTTATTTTGCCCAATGTTTTTGTTATTTTGGCCACTACTGCTCTGTTGTTGTTGTTGTTTTGCCCAATGCTTGTTTGTTGTTTTGCCCAATGCTTGTTTGTTGTTTTGCTCAATGCTTGTTTGTTATTTTGCCTACCACTCCTTGTTTGTTATTTTGCCCAATGCTTTTGTTATTTTGCCCACTACTGCTCTGTTGTTGTTATTTTGCCCAATGCTTGTTTATTATTTTGCCCACAACTCCTTGTTTGTTATTTTGCCCAATGCTTGTTTGTTATTTTGCCCACCACTCCTTGTTTGTTGTTTTGCCCAATGCTTGTTTGTTGTTTTGCCCAATGCTTGTTTGTTGTTTTGCCCAATGCTTGTTTGTTGTTTTGCCCAATGCTTGTTTGTTATTTTGCCTACCACTCCTTGTTTGTTATTTTGCCCAATGCTTGTTTGTTATTTTGCCCACCACTCCTTGTTTGTTATTTTGCCCACCACTCCTTGTTTGTTATTTTCCCCAATGTTTTTGTTATTTTGCCCACTACTCCTTGTTTGTTATTTTGCCCACTACTCCTTCTTTGTTATTTTTGTCAGTCCTTGTTTGTTGTTTTGCCCACTACTGCTCTGTTGTTGTTGTTTTGCCCAATGCTTGTTTGTTATTTTGCCTAATGCTTGTTTGTTATTTTGCCCACTACTGCTCTGTTGTTGTTGTTTTGGTCAATGCTTGTGTGTTATTTTGCCCACTACTCCTTGTTGTTTTTGCCCACTACTGCTTGTTTGCTGTTTTGGTCAGTCCTTGTTTGTTGTTTTGCCCACTACTGCTCTGTTGTTGTTGTTTTGGTCAATGCTTGTGTGTTATTTTGCCCACTACTCCTTGTTTGTTTTTGCCCACTACTGCTTGTTTGTTGTTTTGGTCAGTGCTTGTTTGTTATTTTGCCCAATGCTCCTTGTTTGTTTTGCCCAACTTCTACCTCTTTGTTATTTTGCTCACTAGTCATCACTTGTTATTTTGGTCAGTCCTTACTTGTTGTTTTGCCCAATGCTTGTTTGTTATTTTGGTCAATGCTTGTTTGTTATTTTGCCCACTACTCCTCGTTTATTGTTTTGCCCACTACTCCTCGTTTGTTGTTTTGCCCAATACTCCTCGTTTGTTATTTTGGCCAACTTGTTTGTTATTTTGCCCACTACTCTTTGTTTGTTTTTTTTGGTCAATGCTTTTGTTATTTTGCCCACTAATCCCAGTT
Source organism: Danio aesculapii (assembly GCF_903798145.1). Classification (NCBI taxonomy): domain Eukaryota; kingdom Metazoa; phylum Chordata; class Actinopteri; order Cypriniformes; family Danionidae; genus Danio; species Danio aesculapii. Next base: position 57,426,364 of record NC_079450.1, on the reverse strand, counting down.
TGTTTTGCCCACTACTCCTTGTTTGTTATTTTGCCCAATGCTTTTGTTATTTTGCCCACTACTCCTTGTTTGTTGTTTTGGTCAGTCCTTGTTTGTTGTTTTGCCCAATGCTTGTTTGTTATTTTGGTCAATGCTTGTTTGTTGTTTTGCCCAATACCTGTTTGTTGTTTTGTCCACTACTCCTTGTTTGTTTTGCCCACTACTGCTTGTCTGTTGTTTTGGTCAGTGCTTGATTGTTATTTTGCCCAATGCTTGTTTATTATTTTGCCCAACGACTACTTTTTTGTTATTTTGCCCATTACTCCTCGTTTGTTGTTTTGCCCACTACTCTTATTTTGGTCAATGTTTGTTTGTTATTTTGCCCACTACTTCTCGCTTGTTGTTTTGGTCAGTTCTTGTTTGTTATTTTGCCCAACTACTTGTTTGTTATTTTGCCCACTAGTCATCACTTGTGCATATGCTCTGTTGTTGTTCTTGTTTTGGTCAGTGCTTGTTTGTTATTTTGCCCAATGCTTGTTTGTTATTTTGCCCACTACTCCTTGTTTGTTATTTTGCCCAATGCTTTTGTTATTTTGCCCACTACTCCTCGTTTGTTTTTTTGGTCAGTCCTTGTTTGTTGTTTTGCCCGATGCTTGTTTGTTATTTTGGTCAATGCTTGTTTGTTATTTTGCCCACTACTCCCCGTTTGTTGTTTTGCCCACTACTCCTCGTTTGTTGTTTTGCCCACTACTCCTCGTTTATTGTTTTGCCCACTACTCCTCGTTTATTGTTTTGCCCAATACTCCTCGTTTGTTGTTTTGCCCAATACTCCTCGTTTGTTGTTTTGCCCAGTACTCCTCGTTTGTTGTTTTGCCCACTAGTCATCACTTGTTATTTTGGTCAGTCCTTACTTGTTGTTTTGCCCAATGCTTGTTTGTTATTTTGGTCAATGCTTGTTTGTTATTTTGCCCACTACTCCTCGTTTGTTGTTTTGCCCAATACTCCTCGTTTGTTTTTTTGGACAATGCTTTTGTTATTTTGCCCACTAATCCCAGTTTGTTTTGCCCACAACTGCTCTGTTGTTGTTGTTGTTGTTGTTGTTGTTGTTGTTGTTGTTGTTGTTGTTTTGGTCAGTGCTTGTTTGTTATTTTGCCCACTACTACTCGTTTGTTATTTTGCCCAATGCTTGTTTGTTATTTTGCCCACTACTCGTTTGTTATTTTTGTCAGTCCTTGTTTGTTGTTTTGCCCACTACTGCTCTGTTTTTGTTGTTTTGCCCAATGCTTGTTTGTTGTTTTGCCCAATGCTTGTTTGTTGTTTTGCCCAATGCTTGTTTGTTATTTTGCCCACTACTCCTCGTTTGTTATTTTGCCCACTACTCCTCGTTTGTTATTTTGCCCACCACTCCTTGTTTGTTGTTTTGCCCAATGCTTTTGTTATTTTGCCCACTACTCCTTGTTTGTTATTTTGCCCACTACTGCCTGTTTGTTGTTTTGCCCACTACTGCTATGTTGTTGTTGTTTTGCCTAATGCTTGTTTGTTATTTTGCCCACTACTCCTTGTTTGTTATTTTGCCCAATGCTTGTTTGTTAAATTGCCCACTACTGCTATGTTGTTGTTGTTTTGCCTAATGCTTGTTTGTTATTTTGCCCACTACTCCTTGTTTGTTATTTTGCCCACTACTGCCTGTTTGTTGTTTTGCCCACTACTGCTATGTTGTTGTTGTTTTGCCTAATGCTTGTTTGTTATTTTGCCCACTACTCCTTGTTTGTTATTTTGCCCAATGCTTGTTTGTTAAATTGCCCACTACTGCTTGTTTGTTGTTTTGGTCAGTCCTTGTTTGTTGTTTTGCCCGCTTTCAGCCTCCGCCACTGAGACTGCAGCTCTGCACAAGACGTTTGGCCAGCGGAGAAATTAAAATGGTCGTGCCCAACTGAGCCTGGTTTTACTCAAGGTTTTTTTTCTTCACTTCCGCCATTAGTGAAGTTTTTTTCCCTCTCCGCTGTCGCCACTGGCTTGCATGGTTCGGGATCTGTAGAGCTGCGCATCGTTGGATTTGCCCTTCAATATTTGGACTCTCAGTAGTGATTATTAAACCACACTGAACTGAGCTCAACTGAACTGAACTTAAACACTACAAACTGAACTACACTGTTCCTATTTACTGTGACCTTTTATGTGAAGCTGCTTTGACACAATCTACATTGTATAAGCGCTACACAAATAAAGGGGAATTGAATTGAGTTGAACTACTGCTCTGTTGTTGTTGTTTTGGTCAATGCTTGTTTGTTATTTTGCCCACTACTCCTTGTTTTTTTTTTTTTGCCCACTACTCCTCGTTTGCTATTTTGCCCAATACCTGTTTGTAGTTTTGCCCAACGACTACTTGTTTGTTATTTTGCCCACTACTCCTCGTTTGTTGTTTTGCCCACTACTCCTCGTTTGTTGTTTTGCCCACTACTCCTCGTTTGTTGTTTTGCCCACTACTCCTCGTTTGTTGTTTTGCCCACTACTCCTCGTTTGTTGTTTTGCCCACTACTCCTCGTTTGTTGTTTTGCCCACACTCCTCGTTTGTTGTTTTGCCCACTACTCCTCGTTTGTTGTTTTGCCCACTACTCCTCGTTTGCTGTTTTGCCCACTACTCCTCGTTTGCTGTTTTGCCCAATACCTGTTTGTTGTTTTGCCCAATGCTTGTTTGTTATTTTGGTCAATGCTTGTTTGTTATTTTGCCCACTACTCCTCGTTTGTTATTTTGGTCAGTCCTTGTTTGTTGATTTGCCCATTACTGCTTGCTTGTTTTGCCACTACTGCTCATTTATTGTTTTGGTCAGTCCTTGTTTGTTATTTTGCCCAATACCTGTTTATTGTTTTGCCCACAACTGGTCTGTTGTTGTTTTGGTCGGTGTTTGTTTGTTATTTTGCCCACTGCTTGTTTGTTGTTTTACCCACTTCTCCTTGTTTGTTATTTGCCCACTACTCCTCAGTTGTTGTTTTGCCCACTAATCCTCATTTATTGATTTGGTCAGTCCTTGTTTGTTATTTTGTTAGTTGTTTTGCCCACTGCTCCTTGTTTTTTTTTTTTATCCATTTCTTTTGTTCTTTTGACCACTAATTTTCATTTTTGCTTTGGTCTGTGCTTATTTGTTGTTTTACCTATTACTCTGTGTGTTATTTTGCCCACTACTCCTCATTTGTCACTTTGCCCACTACAGCATTTTTTAACACCTTTTAATCCAAATACAGTTTTAGACTAAGTGTAAATCTTTAATGTTTCTATATCTCCAGTAAACTTTTTTCGCCATGGAAATGGACATTGAATCTGGCATAGCGTCAAACAAACAAACAAACAGATAATTTTGCCTGTTTCTGCCTTATGAGCTGAAGAACAAGAGCCTGAAAATACTTCAATCCAACCATAGATGGCACCTGGTGCATTCTATCCATAATCACACACACACACACACACACACACACGCACACGCACACACACACACACACAGCAGAATAAGGTCTTATCAGATCTAATCAATTTGAGCAGGTCTTCATCGGGGGAGAAAGGCTGAGGTTTGAGTGTTTGATTTATGAGCGGTGGATGCTGAAATCTCATTTCGGGATGTGAGCGGTGCCACCCAGATAAAGCAGAGGGGTTTTCTGGAAATGGTTCTAGGCTCTGCTCAATTGCACACACTGATTTCTAGCAATCCGTAGTGCTCAGATCAGTGGCCTGAAGTAAGATAACCTTGCGCAGCGGCAGGATGATTTACTGTCCCTTTATAACAAACACTGTTCCTCTGATGTGTGTGTGCTTGTAAAGCTGGTTATAGATCCACTTTGATTCCAGCAGAAAACAAGTCTGGCGTCAGTGTGAAATATGGAGTTCACATGCTGGACGGGGATTCGGACCCAGGGCAAAACATATAAAAAATAAACAAATGAAAGCATGAAACATAAATAACAATAGCCAGATTAATGAGTGTGTTCTTGTAGACATGTGGGGTCCTAAATAAAATGTCTCTATAAGAGACGAAAGAAAGCAGCAGAGTGTGGTGAGGAAATAAACGGATCTCTCCAACTCACCGTATGTCTTACATGTCAAATTAATTTGATAATCTCACTCCTGGCAGTGTTTAATACTAGTAACTCCTGAAAATCATCCTTAGAGCAAGCATGGTTGACACATCAGTAAGCTTGTAGGCAGTAAAATATATCTGTTGAATAACAGTTCCAGTGTTGTTCATTAGCGGTGGTGAACTGCATTATAGGATGATGATCTCTGCTCTGTTCACTTTTAATGTTGAAAAACCAACTCAAAAGTTGAACAGTGTGACTTTCCGTCACTCGTCTCATGGTTTCCTTCACCATTTTCAACACGTTTTAATAAAACTATAACGCTTTATACTGAAACAAGTTTTATCATTAATGACAATGGTGTACAGTCAGTAAATACCCATACCCTTTTTATCGCCCAGCCCTACTGTAATGATTGGTAATAAGGTGGTATAACAACCATATGCAGCCTTCAAAGCACCTGCGCAAGTACACTAATAATAGCATTCTCACTCAGTGCCTGGGTTTTATAATATTGGCTGTTTGGTGAGTAAGTTTTACAGTCTGTGAAATTATAATACCTTATAGTTTACTGTACGTTTACTGCTGTTTGCCGGGGCAGGAAACCAGCTGTTGTATTTCAGTGGATGTATAGGTGATGTTTAATAAATGAATGTAGTGTAATTTGGCCTTCTAGCAGTTAAAACTGCTGCTGTTGTTTTCTACAGGGAACGACGCAGTACATTATACCCTGTAACTGCGGGGAAGGACGCGGCACGTTTTTCCTGTAACTGCGGGGAACAACGTGGCACGTTTACCCTGTAACTGCGGGGAAGGACGCGGCACGTTTACCCTGTAACTGCGGGGAAGGACGCGGCACGTTTATCCTGTAACTGCGGGGAAAGATGCGGCACGTTTACCCTGTAACTGCGGGGAAGGACGCGGCACGTTTACCCTGTAACTGCGGGGAACGACGCGGCACGTTTACCCTGTAACTGCGGGGAACGACGCGGCACGTTTACCCTGTAACTGCGGGGAAGGACGCGGCACGTTTACCCTGTAACTGCGGGGAAGGACGCGGCACGTTTACCCTGTAACTGCGGGGAAGGACGCGGCACGTTTACCCTGTAACTGCGGGGAACGACGCGGCACGTTTACCCTGTAACTGCGGGGAACGACGCGGCACGTTTACCCTGTAACTGCGGGGAAGGACGCGGCACGTTTAGCCTGTAACTGCGGGGAAGGACGCGGCACGTTTAGCCTGTAACTGCGGGGAAGGACGCGGCACGTTTACCCTGTAACTGCGGGAAAGGACGCGGCACGTTTACCCTGTAACTGCGGGAAAGGACGCGGCACGTTTACCCTGTAACTGCGGGGAACGACGCGGCACGTTTACCCTGTAACTGCGGGGAAGGACGCGGCACGTTTACCCTGTAACTGCGGGGAACGACGCGGCACGTTTACCCTGTAACTGCGGGGAACGACGCGGCACGTTTACCCTGTAACTGCGGGGAAGGACGCGGCACGTTTACCCTGTAACTGCGGGGAAGGACACGGCACGTTTACCCTGTAACTGCGGGGAAGGACGCGGCACGTTTACCCTGTAACTGCGGGGAAGGGCGTGGCACGTTTACCCTTTAACTGCGGGGAAGGACGCGGCACGTTTACCCTGTAACTGCAGGGAAGAGACGGCACATTTTGAACACATTTTGTATTGAACGCTGATGCTAGCTCTGACAAATTCCACTGCCAGGTAATGTGACTGTTACATTCTTAAGACTTAAACAATTGTAAATGTTATTAAATTAGCTTGACTCTAAATTTACAAAGGCTCGTGTGCACTGAACACATCTCCATGTTCAAGACCGACTGTGGTATAACACAATGCTGTGCTGATGGAGACACATGTTCACTTATTAGAGGAAAACCCTGAGGAAAACAACCAAACAGCCTTATTCTAGAGCAAATATGAAGCAGCGTGATGAATCTGCCTGAATATTCCCCAGCTCCTTTGCATTTTTGTGTCTCATCAGGTCATTCATTCAGCAGTGCGGGGCGTAATAAACATGCTTCACCTCAGGGCTCCGGCAAAATGAAAAATACCTGATGCTCAGGCCAATGTTTGGCTGGAAAATACAGAATTTGGCAGAGCAATCATTATTGCGGCTTCACATGAGCCTGGCGGCGTCTCTTCAAACAGGGCCTGTTTAAGTGCGTCTGAAGGGGAGTTAGAGGTTTATTTCCCTGAGATACTGACTGGAACTTCCACTTTAGTCCTGATAAACCATCAGCCAGGCTGTTTACAAACTCATCCCGAGCTGATTTCAGAAGCACACTTATTGAGCTGAAGATCTGAGTCCGCATGAATAGGAGACTCCTAATAGATTTTCAAGATGCCACCGTCTCAAAAGAGGGAATCCCAACAATCCCTTCCCATTCTAGGAGAAATAAATAAAAGTGAATAGGAATGCAATCTGTCCATCCATCAGCCGGTGTTGCTGTATAATGCCGTCTGGCACTCTTTCAATACGGAGGTGACAGAAAACTGCAGACGGATGAGAAACGCAGACCTGCTGTAATATATTGGCTGGATTTGAAAGGTGCGGAGGCTCAGATAGCTGTGATATACACCCTGATATACATGTATAAAGTCTGCAGGATCACAATAGAATCATCGCTTCTATCTGCGGCCCATGAAAAGCCCCTGTGAATTCCATTACTGCCTTCTGAAACGCCGCCTGCTTGCTTTGCATTACAAAGTGAGCATCCCATTTCCATGAAGGTTTATGGCTTTCCGGCGTCGAGCTGCTGGAGTTAATCTTATCAAAGCGTATCGTGGTTGAGCTTAAATGAACATGTGGACAACACATCGACTGGAAAACTCCACACAAGCTAAACTAATTCATTGCATTTGAATGCTGTGATGCACATTATGGGGTAATCATATGCACATTTTATTGGGGTAAACTCTAGAACTAATGTTAAACAGGGTTATGTGAACATTGTAAGTTCAGTGGCAGATGGTAGAGATGTTTTATTTTTGTGAATGTTTTTTTATTGTCATTAATGGACACAAATGGACACCGGAAAAGAGGACAAGACGACAAATAATTTCAAATGTCTTTACTGATTAGAAAGTTTCCCTCTCCCCTGCTCCCTCCTGCATGGATGTGTGATGGAGTACACCTCCCTTGGGTGTACACCTTTGCTCTATTAGATTTGATAAGTGACAGCTGAACTGTCTAGACTATTGAACGATGTCTAGCCTATAACAGACCCAGCATTTCTCATTTCTACTTGCTCCATGAGGTACATTTCTTATTGTAGCTGGCATTTTCACGATGAGCTGGACACTGGTTCTTCAGCCGGACCCAAACCAGAGACACTACCTGCTCCCATGTGGGCTGGCACCTGTACCACGCTGGGTAAGTACCACCTGGGGTGAAGCGCTATGGGACAATGTAATTTAAACAAGATCATGGACATGCATCCCGGTTGCTCTTGAGTAAACAGCTATGATACACACATCCCTCTTGCAGTGTGATTACCCCTAAACCCAACCCTAACTGTAAATTATTCTCAAAATCAGAGGGGAAGAATCCTGTAGGGTTGCATAACCCTAACCACAAGCCTAAACTTAACATGAACTGTAGACGTATCCCTTAATTCTGATTGGGATGTTGTTCCAGGATCAGCATTAGACGTTTATCCTGGAACATGTCCTTGCTGAAATCACATTAACCTCTCCAAGTACAGGAATGTGAGGTCTTCAAGAAACTGAGGATCAGGAGGTGGAGGACTCCTTAAAGAGGCCGGATGGGTCACTTACTGTACATCATCATCATCATCATCATCGTCATCATCATCATCATCATCATTGTGAGTGAGTCTCTTGCTCTGGGTTTGTGTGTGGGGTCTCTCTGGGCTCTCACAGAATGCTGAATATCCATGATGCCTTTCCCTGTAGATCACGACTCCAGCCAGGCCTTCACTGTCACCCAACCCTCCGTCATCAAGGAAGTTAGTACGTGTGGTTCTGCACCTGAGGTCAGGGCCCTTAGCAGGAGCTAAGCCACTCATTTCTTTCAAGTCCAACCCCATGTGAAGACTTTCAGTATCTCCAAGAGGCATGGACCAGCATGGCTCTTCCAGGGACGCCCTTCTTCACAGATGTCTACACCTCCATTTGCAACTGATGTGAGTAGTTATAGTTTAGTTGCATCCCATAGGGTACACCATGCACTTACACACTCAGCATGTAATGTACAATGTGTTTTCTTACTAATTGGACATTTTTCCCAGGCAATGTTTAACGGTTTACAAATTAGGGAAATAAATGACCAAAGCACCAAACAGTATCTGCCATGTGTGCAACTCTATTCCCCATCAGCAGGTGGCAGAACCACATGTGGGAGAATTTTGCTTCCACAATCCAAAATAAAAGCCAGGTCCTGCCTCAGCGTCTGATCGCTCCGCCCTGTCATCATCAGCTGCTATGGGTGCAAATCTGAGCGTTGAGTGTGTGAAATGTTCAACACTACACACTCTGAACCGACTGAATAAGTGCATCACCCGGATATTTAAAGTGCGCTTATTAATTTAATATTTACAATGTGAATGCACCACTAAATATTCATACTACATAGAATACTGACATAGAATAGTGCACAAGTATGCAGTTAGGGAGGTGTGTGTGTGTGTGTGTGTGTGTGTGTGTGTGTGTGTGTGTGTGTGTGTGTATGCATGCATCCCTCTCCAAATCTGTCACTCTTTCTCCATAAAGGCTGGTCAGGTGTGCATGTGTGCTTCAGTGTGAGTGTGTGTTCATGTTTCTGTCAGTCTATGTCGCTCCTGTCTCTGTTGATCTAAAACTCCACATCTAGAATCCTCTTAGTCTATGCTGACATTATCTTCAGCAGCTCAAACACTCTAATGGCTACTGGACAGACGGCTGCTTCTCACTCAGGGCTGCTGTTTATGCTAATGAGATGGAGAGATGATGGGCACTAGTGGGCGGGGCTTTCCCCCTCTGATGACACGTACAAAAGGAGAATGTCAATCAGCGTTTCAGCATCAAGTCTGATTATAATGAACACAATTAATTACTGTTGAGCATTAGAGACTGGAGATATTCACACACTGCTGACACACACACACACACTGCTGACACACAGCTGGGTTTTAACGCTGCATAAAAATGAGTTTTGCTTAATAGCTGCCCTTTTGTGCTTAAATTTCTCCAAGCTGAGGCCACAAAAAACAAGATGTGTTTCAGCACTATATAAAATGATTACGTTTAGTACAGAGGCCTGATGTTCTTTCCTTGACAGAGACAGCGTTTAATAAGACCTTATCGTTGAGCTGATGATGAGAAATGATGTTCGTGTCACATGATCCATCATTATGAGTGACATATCAGTGACAGTGTGTGTGTGTGTGTGTGTGTGTGTGTGTGTGTGTGTGTGTGTGTGTTCTGCCAGTCTGACACTGATCTACTGCTTGTCAGAGAAATCAACTATGAACAGAAAAAACCCAAAAACATCACTGTTACTATTATTAATAAAACAAGCTGCCACTAAAAACAGCACTCACCCCTTCCCAAAAGCCCTCAGAGGATCTTCAGCGAAACACAAACCATCATTTCAGATTTCAGAGAGACGCTGGGATGGTGAATATAGGGGAATGTGCGCAGCTTTTTGTAAACATATTTAACTTGACTTAATTAAAACACTTTAGATCCTCATTTGAGCCATAATCATTAGTAAATAACTTACAATTTATGCTGGTGTACGTTGACTTTTAGGAAGGTTTATAGGCAAAGTTTTCTAAATGAGAGCACAGGTGTGGACTCTAATACTGCAGGGTTTGTTATTTACTCTGAGTTTTAATAAGAGTTTCAAAATCAAAATCTTAAATCAAGAAGCATTTTCTAGACAAGCAAAGCATATAGTCTTGTTTTCAGATATGAGTCAAAATTAAGTGAGTTTCTGCTTAAAATAAGAAAAAAGTAACCTGCTAATGGGGGAAGGAATATAGTCTAGCTCTTCCTGTTTTCATCAGATTATTTTGAATATCATGTCGTTCTCTGTAGTTAAAAAAAAAACTCCAAATCAAATAATTTTCACATTATTTCTTAAAACAAGACAGCATGTTTTGTTAGTTCACGATTTAATATTTCAGTATTTTGGGAGCTCAGCTAGCCAGTAATGTGTGCAAGTGGACAGAGCTGAATATATATGAATATTGTATTGAATTACTCTGATTATGATTCTCCTATTGGTGGAATTCTCTAGACGGCATCATGATTCAGTTTGTTTTCTTCATGCTTTATGATGAATTAATCTGTTCAACAATTATTAAAGTTTTGACTGTCTGAACTCAACAGCTGGACTATTATGAGAAAAACAGTCATCTGTGTGTAGTTGGTGTCAGATCAGCAGTGGTAATTCACAGACTGCATCAGTGTCCTCTTCTGTTCTCGATGGTCTTTTCACAGCGTATTAAGAGCAGTCATTATGTGATGAGCTGTTAACACCAGTTCTCCAGAATCTCTCTGAACACCAGCATCAGACCTGGCCTCCTCCGTAAGCTGCTTACAGCCTCAGACGATGAAGACCCATTCACTCTGTAGATCCCCTTACAGTGAAGATGCACACTTAAACACTACAGCACACGGCCTCCTTCAGCTAATCTGACAACCTGAGAACAACAGCGAGAGCGAGTCTGAGACAGGACACAATAATCCAGCTGGAGGGATGCAGAACGCCATGTGTAGGTGACATTTGTTCATCAGCTTCTGTGGTAATCCTGCTGATTAAGGCTGAATGAGGTGGAGGAGTCTACAACTGATAGATCACATCCTCAAGGTAGATTTTATTCAGTAACTGAGCTGATTGAATATATGTATGCTTGAAAGACGTAGAGTTCACTGTATACTGTTGAACACTAAACTATTAGCCCACAGGGGAAATGTGAAGTCTTTTCTGAAATATTTCCAGAGTTATGTTTAACATGACATTTTTCTTCTGGAGAAAGTCTTCAAGGGGACCTATTATGCCTCTTTTTACAGTAAATAAAATGCATCTCTGCCGTCTCGAGTGTGTGTGTTTCAGTTTGAGCTGAAGATAGCACACAGAGATGTATTTTGCATCTTGTTAGAAGTGTGCAGGTCTCCTTTAAGAGAGAGCTGCTGCTTCGTCAGGTTTGTGTGTGGTGCAGTTTATCACAGATGCCTTTGATTTCTTTATTGTTTCCTCTTTCCTCCATTGTCCTTGTCGAGCCCAAAATAGAACGAGTTTTTCCTCTTGATCTCCTGCAATTTGTCAGAAATGATGGCCGTTTTGACATTATGGGCTGAGGAAGGAGACCGTGACCTCGCTCGAGCCGTGTGGTCCGGCTGAAGATCAAACACCTGGAGAACAGGGTCACGCCGGAGAGCATGAGCATTAGGTCAGCATGATATTGGAAACATCTAACCTTGCGGTATTTTGTTATTCTGTGAGATATATATATATATGGCCACTTTATTAGGTACACCTGTCCAACTGCTGCTCAATGCAAACTTCTAATCAGCCAATCACATGGCAGCAGCTCACTGCATTTAGGCATGTAGACATGGTCAAGACGATCTGCTGCAGGTCAAAGCGAGCATCAGAATGGGGAAGAAAGGGGATTTAAGAGACGCTGAACGTGGCATGGTTGTTGCTGCCAGTCTGGCCCTGCTGATGAGCAGTTGTGTTTTGTAATGTTGATGTCTGTGTATAAATCATGTAAAAAGCCTGAAATGGAAAATGTTTAATACATCACTGCTCCGTCTCTCCATGTTCAGTAATGGTCTTATGTGTTTGTGTTTCTCTTCATCATGATTTCACACACTGTGTGTTTGTCTGCATAAATCTGTGTTCACTTTGAGTCTAAATAAAGGGTTTCCTCTCTTAATCGGCTGCTGATCCAGACACAAGTAATGCATGTAAATACAAACTCATCCTGGGGTGAAACGTTACAGCAGATCAGCTCAGAGAGATGTGTTTAATCTCACTCCTTTCCTTGTCCGCTTATCAGATCAGCCGCCGGCTCTCGTCATCTCATTGCTGCGTGTCGAAGAGGAGAGATGATGAACACACACACACACACACACACACACACACACACCGAGTGACCAGATCAAATCACTTATGCTACTTCACTTTTATTCTTAATCAGATAAAAAAGACCCCGTTGTCAGATCATTTGGCTTGTTTTAAGCAATAAGTGACTTCATTTTGACTCATTTCTGAAAACGACAGTATTTTTTGGTGGTCTAGAAAATAATTTGTAGATATTTGTACTAGAAACAAGACAAAAACTCTTAGTAAAGCCTTCCTGCAGTGCACAATACACTGAGATGACATGAATACAAATGACGGTGCTTCACTAAACATTCAGGACTTTCCATGGCCTTTCAGAAATAGCCCTACTCCAATCTCCAGCTTAATTTCCCAGCAGCGTCCTCTCCAGAACACTTACTCCACACACAGAGCTGCAGTTGTCTGATATACTGTAGTAGCGGATCGCATTGCTGCACATCTCATTATGAGCGCAGCTGGATGAAGATTCAAGCATCACAAGTTCCTCTCCAAAAGCATTATGGCGTCAGAGGCCAGTGGCTCTGGTTGGCGTGTGTGTGTTGTGGATGAAGGAGAGTGTTTGTCTGATGGAGGCTGATGATGCTCTCAGATGCTGGCGTCGCTCCACCGCAGCTCCAGAAGTCTCCACCTTCTCCATAAACATGCACATCAGTATTACCGAATTATCTGCGTTCTCTTCTGTTTAATAGATGAGTGGCTGATTTGTGTTTAATCGCACTCCTTCATGCTGGCATCTCGCCCAGTCTGTGCTCAATGTGTGCTGCTGCTCACACACACATGCATGCACGCACAGACACACACACACACACACATGCATGCACATTTACACACACTTAAGCACACACACTCATGCACACTTAAGCACACACACTCACAGCCCCATGTTGGTATTGGTGGTTTACAGGGACTCTCCATAGGTGTAATATCATTTATACAGTAGAAACCACCTATTCTAGCAAACCTGTGGCAAAACTCACTTGTCTTGTCTTGTTTTTAGAAATAAAAAGTCAAAACTTTAAAATCATTCAGAGAGTTTTTCCCTAAAACAAGCTAAATATTCTGCCAATTGCGAAAACAAACTAAAATCTACAAGTGAAAGCAATATTATTTAGCTTTTCTTATTCATTAGCAGATTATTTTGCTTGTTTTTAATGAAAAAACACTTAATTTTCACTTATTTCTGAAACCAAGACAGTACCCTGGTATGATTTTGAAGTGTTTTAAATTATAAGCCCATCAGGCATGTCCCCATAAACCACCATAATGAATACATCTAGGTCATACCCATGTCTTTGTACAAAAAAATAATGTAAACAACCAAAACAGCACACACACAGTTGATCTGATGGGACAGAGAAACAGCAGGAGCCGCAGAGACGGACCCACAGCAGAGGAGCTGATCCTGCTAGATTAGGCCTGTCAGCGTTAGACAAGAGTCTGCAATTAGCCCTGGCCAGGTTTATCCTGCAGAGAAAGAGAAATGGAGGAGGAATAGGGACCTGCTGGAGCTCAGCACCTGCTGCGTGTGCAGGACAGACTATAGCATGGATGAAGACGGAGAGAGAGGGGGAGGATAGGAGTTTAATCAGTTTCTAATGTACAGATTTCACTTGCACTTAATAATTCTGTCGTCCATTAAAGACTAATGCAGTACACTGTACACCTGCTCTTTAAGAACTTAACACTAAAGGCTTCTGGTAATACCCAGAGTAGATCTGCGTGTTATATTACACAGCCACTGAAATGTTGAAAATCGTCCCAAAGACAAGCTTTTTCATCTGAGAAACATCGCTAAACTATGTAGTATGCTATCCATCTCAGACGCAGAAAAGCTAGTCCATGCTTTTATGAGCTCTAGGCTGGATTACTGTAATGCTCTGCTCACTGGTTGTCCAGCATCCTCTATTAATAAACTTCAGTCAGTGAAGCTGCAGCTGCCAGAGTTCTTACCAGCTCTAGAAAATATGACCACCTCAAATACATCCTCCTGACACTGCCTGCTGTTCAGTTCCCTATTGATGATCATAAAGCTTTCGAAAATCGAGCTCCTGTTTATCTGACCAAGCTTCTGTCTCACTACAACCCAACCCGCTCTTGAAGATCCCTAAACTCAAGGCTTCTGGTAGTACCTAGAATGGCAAAGTCCACTAAAGGAGGACGTTCTTATATATGGCTCCTAAACTCTGGAATAGCCTCCCTGATAATGTCTGAGGCTCTCTCAGTAAGAAGAGCATTTTTGCAGTGTGTGCCGTATACAGCGATGAAGGCTTAAGCTGAAACACGTAAGTATCAACACATTTCTCTCTTTATCACGAGCAGTGCTGGAATCTGGGAAATGCTGGAGCTACCACTTCCCATGATGATTGACTGATGGGCTGTCTTACAGGCTCCGTCTACTCTCACATGCACATCAAGCTTTAAGTTGCATTCAGCTGCATTGTTTTCAAATAAACCGCAGCAGCTGCCGTGGGTTCCCCAGTACAGGTGGTCTTTACGCTGTATGTGGTGTTTATGCTGTACACTAAAGATCCTCCGCTCTCTGAAACACAGGCCTGTGGTCACACAACCTTCCCTCCTCTCCTCTGGCAACTCTCCCAGAGAGAGGAAATAAAACGAATGGTGCAGAAAGAGCCATCATTTACAAAGCATCTGCTTCCCTTTAGAGTCCGAACCTTCCCATACTTTACAGGCACGACACAGCAACGAGGGTCTTTGTGAGAGGAATATCGATGCGTTTCTGAAGACCATATCCAGAAACTATTCATCACAAGACTGATAAGATGAGCTGTTAAAGACATGGCTGAAACCAGAGGGAGAGAGAGAAATGGAGTTATTTCCTTTTTAATACCTCCATGTATACCTGATCCTGGACGAGTTAGTAGAAAGTGCTGCGTTTGTAAGCACTCAGTGTTTATCTGTCCTGTGTGAATTAAAAGCACTGGTGGAGTAGATTTCATTTCTGGGATTAGCCTCTAAATTCATATGTGAGGTGATCAGATGTGACGCATTACGCTCATGTGGTGTTTCATTCCACCATGCGGTAACATTTAGAGAACGCCTGGTCAGCAAACCTCACTCCAGAGCACTTCACGTGAGATCGATTATCATATCTCTCATGAGATCTGCGTATGTTAAGTGCCTGACATTACTGGCTAATGCTTTACTTCAAGAGGTGTTCATTGATCATCATTAAACCTTTATAATCATGATATGATGCATATGAATGAGATTTTGTGCATGTCTATGACAACTGTTATTAAGTGTCATTCACTCAGTTATGTCATTTTAAATGCAAAGATGACATTATTAACTTGACATTACCAAGACATCCAAACTGGTCATAAATCTGTCATCAACATGAGTGTCACAATGATGTTTATCCAGATGTCACAGATTGTCTTGGTTGGATCAACTTAAGAAATGAAGGTAGGTTAATCTAGTGACTTTTACAAAGTCAAAACAATGCTAATGGAAAAACCTGACAGATTTTGGGTAGATCTTGCCTTCCAGCAAGGCTGTTGTTGGGGATCCTGGGCCTGAAAAGCTTGGTGAGCACTGCTCTACAGTCTCAGATCTGAAGTCTTCTCACACGTCTCTGGCCTGAAACTAACATCTGAACATGTGCTGCAGCCCATCACCGAGAGAGAGAGAGCGATATATTTAAACACGGCTTGGGTAAATCACTCTGGCGTAATTGGCTCTGTTTACTTTTCCTAAGAGGGCGAATGCAGGATCCTCTGAGGCCCAATAAATGTAGCCAAGCATTTTCCTGATAAGGGAATGCTCATTTTTCACCAGCAATATTTTCATTTTTTCTGGCCCGTAGACAGCTGGCATTAGATTAAACGCTAACCAGGGCTAAGCCTGCAGCAAACTGCAGAGACTTGAAGGGCAAACGCCCTCCCGAATCCATCAGATTTCCCAAGAGCTCCTGTTTGGACGCTAACAACCGTAAGCTTGAAGATGCGGCGGCCACGCTGTGTGTTTCACTGCTGTCTGCGCTGATCCTCAAGAGCTCTGTTTAAGTGCTGCATTTCATTAAATGATGTTGCGCAGATGTTAAGGTGATGAATGTGGATGTGCTGGACGCTGAGGGAACTCATCTCGGCTGAAGACAAAGGTGTTGGTTATTTAACACACAGCCCAAATGCGGAACGATTGGAAAGTTTAATTCTGCAGCTCAGAACAGAAATACAGGCTGCATCTGAAATCACCTACTACTGGAGTATGTACTACATATGAAGTACTACACTAACATTAGAGGAGTGGGTTCTATATAGTATGAATGTATGAATTCAGACACTCTACATCTGCCATTTGTTGTGGTCACATGACCAACCCGCATCAGTTGCTTAATCACATACATGAATTCTCTCATGGTGCATAGAGGGATAGCATAGTGTCAACTACAGAATCTCACCAGGACCAGTGGGTCGTCAGAGTACTTCTTGCATACTGTTTTTTTTTAATATGCTGTAAATTCAGACTCGCTACTCGGCTCACATACTGTTTCAAATTTACTATATAGTAGGGAGGTATACGATTCTGATGCAACACAATGCATTAAAAGCAGAGAAATTATACCTCCATCTCTGCTTATTTGATTTGGCTCTAGAGAGATCAGGATGACTGATTTTGATTCATCATCCTGCACATTGTGGCACGGTGGCACAGTGGTTAGCACCTTCGCCTCACAGCAATAAGGTCACTGGTTCGCTCTGGCTGGGTCATTTCTGTGTGGAGTTTGCATGTTCTCCCCGTGTTGCCGTGGGTTTCCTCCGGGTGCTCCGGTTTCCCCCACAGTCCAAACACTTACGCTAAATTAACTAAATTGGCCGTAGTGTGTGTGTATGGGTGTTTCCCAGTACTGGGTTGCAACTGGAAGGGCATCTGCTGTGTAAAACATATGCTGGAATAGTTGGCGGTTCATTCCGCTGTGGCGACCCCTGATAAATATGACACTAAGCTGAAGGAAAATGAATGAATGAGGGTGGAGTATTGGTTTATAGAGAGAAGAGTGTTTCTACAGGTGGTTTGTCAAACCCACTCACCTGTGTGAGACGCATTCAGATTGAAGGTTTTGAGGTTTTCATGTGGTGGTCTTGGTTTTGTTCACAGGGATTCAGGTGATGGTGGAGGAGATGGGTTTTAGCTGTCGTTTGAGTGACAGATCTGACTCTGCTGCTTTTCATTACCTCTCCATGATCTTTGAACATCTTCTGGTGCATCACAGCGACACTAAAACAATCACGAGGAATTGAGTTATAGTTGAGGAGATCTGCAGCGATGGAGACAAATGAACATGTGATTGAAACATGATTTTGTGGATGGTGCTGATCAAATTGCATTGCTCGTCCTGCGTGTGACTGATCGCTATTGGACGTAATTATAAACGCACACTGGCTATGATCAATCTGCTCAGAGGAAGCACACCTCACTCTCCTGCCCACAATCCACACATTGATCTTATCAAGCCGCAGACAGAGCTTAAAATATGCACGCGGCAAACCCAGGAGGGATAATTAAAATAATGTATGCATTAACTCGCAAATATCCTAATGGTTTGATTTATTGAGCGTTCCCACGTCTATTTTTCTTGGCTGTTCTCTTAATGATGCCCGGAGTCGCAGCAAGCACACGCGGATTGGAGCGGCTCTGCTGAAGGTCACCCCAAATGAGCAATGAGTCCTGCGCTGGAGACTCCGCCACCGGCGTACACACACACACACACACACACACACACACACACACACACACACACACACACACACACACACTCACCGCAGGTGCACTGCAGATGCAGAGCGCCGCTAATGACTCCAGGGCCACACACACACACACAGACCAGCAGATGGGCTCCACACACACTGATACGGCTGGAGACGAGGGTAAGCAAAATCCTCTTGTTTTTGGTTTGACATCAGATCACTGTTCTTCCTCCATTAGCAGATTATTTAGCTTGTTTTAAGGAAAAACTCACTTCATTTTGAAGTATTTCTGAGAGCAAGACGATATAATTTGCCTGTTTAGAAAGTGTCTCCTATTTAAAGGGCTCCTATTTCACCCCTTTTATTCGCCTTTGGTGTCTCCAGAATGTGTCTGTAAAGTTTCAGCTCAAGATACTCATCGGGTTATTTATTCAATCCCGAATCTGCCCATTTTGGCCTCAAAGCACAGTGTTGCAGTTTTTGTAGCCTTTGCCTTTAAATGCAAATGCCTTGCATCTTTGATAAACAGCAGTCAGTGACAGAGACAGACACAGAGGAAGCAGAGGTTCAGTTTAAGAGTCAACAATACCACAGTAAGGTTATCTGATGTGTTTGTGCTGGAGTTTATTCAAGCCTTTCTGAAATGATGAGTCTCACACTAATGCTGTTACAAAGTGTGGAGCACACAGACGCACACGCACACGCACACGCACACGCACACACACACACACACACACACACACACACACACACACACACACACACACACGCACGTAACGTTGCACAGTTTTTTCTCTTGTATATTGTATGGTAAATCACAATGATTTTAGTTTTCTTTATTAAGAACATGCTCTGTTTTAAAGACATGTTAAACTCATTCTTGAGCTGCAGCTGATCACAGAGAGCTGAACAGATCTTTTAATCCCAGTTACTTTGCTAATCCTGATCTGTAGACATGTGTATACACGTTACTACAGAGACATTCATTCATTCATTCATTCATTCATTTTCTTTTCAGCTTAGTCCCTTTATTAATCTGGGGTCGCCACAGCGGAATGAACCGCTAACTTATCCAGCATCTGTTTTATGCAGCAGCCCTCATTAATACATAATTGTCAATCAATTTTATGGGTGTGAAAACGTCTCTCCTACATTGTGGTTGGCTTCAAAATTGCAGGGATTTGGATCCTATTTAGAAAGAGAATTGTTTTTTTATCACTCCAGTATGACAGTGGACACACTATACTACACACACTTCTGTCCAAACAGCGTACAGAAGATGATTCTGCATCATAGGAGCCCTTTAAGAATGTTCAGATATTTGGACTAGAAGCAAGACAAAGACTCTAAGGAAGACAAGCGTTTGTTTGCTGTTAGGGTAAAAACTCCTTTAACATTGGAAAGATAACTGTTATTGTGTGTCACAGTGTTGTGTTGTGTGATTAAAGCGCAACCTAATATTCGCTGTGTGTTCTTTAGGTTTGGAGTAACATGAGAAGTACAGTGCTCTGCATATAGTATATGAGTTCACCCCTCACAAATCTCTCATTTACAATATTATATCAGTGCATATACATTAGATTAGTCAGCACTGAAGCCAAATCTAGAGCTACTCTGACAAAATAACCTATGATAACAATGAGTACACCCACATGTAAATCTTTTAGAAACATATTAAATATCAAATTAAAAAAGAGCAAAAGTAAAATGTAGAAAGTATTGTTTTTTCCAGTACTTCACATGAATTTAAATGTTTTATCTTTCTATTATAAAGATGTTCGGTGACTAAAATATTATTTTAATAAATAAACCTGTTTATTCACTGAGAAATGGATGAAAATATTCATTGTCAAACGGGCTGTACTCGATTATGCTGAGCACTGTAAATAATGAGATTTGACATGTGTATCTTCCAGTACTATAGTACAGTCTACAGATCCATGTCCACCTTCTTCTTTTCAGCCATCACTTCCTGATCACGGTGAAGAACCGTCTCACTGATGATCGATGTTTCTGCTGAAATCCCTATAAACGGAGGACGGTGTAGTTTTCTAATATCAGCTCCACAAGTGTGTCCTGTAAATCATGCTTATTGCAGTCCAGCAGTACTGATCCCGGACTCTGAGAAAACAATTACAGCTCGCTTATAGTGAAGCTGGACGCTGTTGAAGAAATGCAAATATTTGCGGGATTGCTCCGAGCGGAACGGGACTGGTGACAGTGGGGATGTGATCTATGAGGCGACGGCTTGGCTTTGGCAGGCTTTATTGTTTTATGCGATGATAGATGGATGTATTTCTCAATGCTGTAAGTGTAAATGGAATCAAGCACATCGTACACACACACATACACACACACACACACACCATACTCCCTTTCCAAAAACTCCGCTGTATCTGTGCTCACATCTGATCACACTGCAGTTATAGACAGAAGTGATGCATACACAGGGTTGTTTCACCATCTGAGTGAGGACTACAGTAGACTTACTCACTGGCCACTTTATTAGGTACACCTGTCCATCTGCTCGTTAGCACAAATTGTTTTAGTTCCGCCTCGTCTTGACTGCAATGTAGACGAGAGCAGGCGGCTACAGTAAGAGGAGGGCTCAAAAAAGACATCAGAAGTCGGACATATCTCGAACCCCGCTGCTTTGCCGTCTGTAAAATGTCACCTGTGGCGAAGATTGCTTTGCATTTTTATTGTGGATGAATGACTATTGAAAAAAATACTATGGTAATTTATAGTAAGGTGTACCTAATAAAGTGGCCGGTGAGTGTACATTGTTTTTCTCTCAGGTTAATGATGGTGTCTATAGCCTAACTCGAACCCAACAGCACATCATCAGATATTAATAAAATCTCTTAATTAGTGAGCAGCAGTGAAATGTCAACACTGGTCGTCGTAACCAAAACACTACCTCACTATGGGTGTGTGTGTGTGTGAGAGCCCAGATGGTGAGCTGTGCATTACAGCCGTCTCCTCTTCAGCTGCTGAATCACTGTGTTTACTTGATCTCCAGCAGGTGAATGAATACTCCAGGAATTAGAGCTCAGAAAAGGGAACAAAAAGACAAAGATCTGTTTAAAACTGACACCTGCTCGCTGTAAAGCTGGACCTCAGAGCCGCTGGAGCGCTGCAAAGACTTCAGCAGATGGAGGAAATATAATGGAGGAAACCCTGACTGATGGAAATCTCATCAGCGGAGTCATTCGGTCTGATGTTAAACACATCCGCTGTACATCTGTCTGCTGTACATCTGTCTACACACACACACACACACATCAGGATATCTCTGCTCCTGCTTCATCATACACTTACACTATTTCCAACATGCAAAATAAATAACTACAATTAATAAACATAGCATAAAACTGATTCTCTTACTTAGAGTTTTTATCTAAACATTTTTAAGTGAAAACGAGATTATTTGGCTTGTTTTTGGGTAAAACACACTTCATTTCTGCCAACAACATGATATTTCTGCTCGTCTGGAAACATTCATTTATTTTAACTTCAGTGTTCAGCTCCTACACTCAACAGTGTTCAGCTCCTACACTCAACAGTGTTCAGCTCCTACACTCAACAGTGTTCAGCTCCTACACTCAACAGTGTTCAGCTCCTACACTCTCAAAATCATTTACAGAAGTCAACAGATTTATTGTATTGGTCACTCTTTATTTTGATGGTCCATTTGTTGAATTTGTTACACTGCATCTACAAGCAGACTAATTCTCATTAGATTATTAGTAGACTGTTAGGTTGAGGTTAGTGTACTTGTACTAGTGACATGCACTTGCTAAGTTTCTTCTAGTCAGTTAAATATCTGTTGAAGGAGCAGAATCTGCAGATATTAAGCAGACAGTCTACTAATACTCAAATAGACCATCAATATAAAGTGATACCAAAAAATTTGACAAAATTCTGCTCATTATTCCAGAGTGGCATGCTGCTTTACTTGGTCTCATAACTCAATGCATTAAACACAGGTCCAAGCATGATAATAGAGAAAGAAACACTGCTGTGGAACTTTCCTCCTCCACTGCAGAGTAAGTTCAGCTTGTACTGCGGTGTCTGAGACACAAACGCAGCTAAACACATTGAAACACACACACACACACACACACACACACACACACACACACACACACACACACACACACACACACACACACACACACACACACACAGTGCAGTTCTTCAGCTTGAGAAAGTCCTGCGCTGGTGTTTTCAGTAAATGTGTAGTGGAGCAGTATTTGCGGGCTGTCAGCTGAAATGGATGTGCTGTCAGAGTCTGGAAACCTACATGGAAATGAAGCCGAGTGATGGTGAACTGCAGGAGAAAATCAGTGTGGATCTTTATTAAAGACAGCAGATCTGAGGCTCGTAACCCTCCTGACAGCACTCACAGCTCAATTATACTTCACTGACACTAAATGAACATATTTGGTTGCCCTTTATGTTCAGGTGTTCTTGTCACACATTTCATGCACTTACTAATTACAATTAATTTAGCATAATTACACGTAACCAACACCAGACCATAAAGTAGTACATGTAGTTAATATCACTCTCTAGTGAAACTAATAGTTAAACAATAGTAACAATAATAGTTCATCAATGTAACCAAATATTAATCAATGTAATTTCCATTATCCACCAATGAGGCATTTATTATTTAGTGTGACTTAATCAATAAAATGTATAAATGTATTAACCTAAAGCTAAAAATAACTACTGTATACAATGCCAAAGACAAAAAATACAGTTAAAAATAGTTCATAAACGTTACAGTAATACATAATATACAAAAATAGTGACCCATTTTTATCATCGACCCATGTGTAAACACATTGTAATGTAGTTATAACTGTAATTACTGTATCTGCTGCATTACACTGTATATACCAACCCAAACTGCTAAACCTGGCTCTACCCTTAAACCTAACCTGTACTTCACCTGAACTCCTATAGTGTGCTAATATTAACCAGGGGTTGAGCTTTATTGTGCTGCTGATATCTGCAGTCATCTGACAAACATAATGCATAATAATTCACTAGTTATTTAACAATTTAAAGAGTCAGTTAAAGGCTCAGCTATTAGTTTGACTAGGCCAGTTATTAAACAGCAGAGGTTTGCTCTAAGACTTTCTCAAGAAGAAAAATAAATGAGAAAATGCTGTGTAAAATGGCCTTGCTCTGTTAAACATCACTTGGGAAATACTTGATAAATAATTGAGGAGGGCTAATAGTGTCGTCGGCTGTAAGATGATCTATAGAATGAGACTGTAGTGCACTAACTAGTGTACTTCAGAAGCACCCTCAAGGACGCAGAGAGCAGGCGGTGAGCGTCTGAAATCACCCATTTATCAAAGCGCACAGGCTGGATTTCCCCCGGGACGCCTCATCAAATCACACCATGTTCCCTTTCATTGGATTTCTGTTGTGTAGCTGAAAGCTCTGATGGCCATTGGTCCTGAAAATCAGCCCATCTCTCAGCCTGCTGGGCATCAGGACGGTCCGAGCGTTCTTCATCTGTTCTGCAGAACATCAGTCAGTGTGTGTTTCCATCAACACAGGCTCAATGGGAATATGGGCTACATGTTGAGGAAATGCATATGTGTGTCCTGCCATACGTCTGGATGTGTTTTGTTAAAGGTTATGAGGTGGTTTAATACTGCTGATAACTTATTGATGGCGTATGTGTGGCGTTTCTGTCGAGGTCAGTTTGCTCAGTAGCTTACCTTGTACATTGTTAATAGCTTTTCTCACTTCAAGTCTTTTTTTCTAGTCCAAAAATCAAAAGAAAATTAAATCATGAAATATTTTTAGACCGGCAAAAATATTGTGTTGTTTTCAGAAATAATAATTCACAATCTAAACAAGCAGAATAATGTACACAAAATAATGTTGTTTTCCTTGTGACATAACAGTATTCTGCTTCCCCATTGGTGGATTAT
The DNA here is from genome assembly GCF_903798145.1 of Danio aesculapii. Lineage (NCBI taxonomy): Eukaryota > Metazoa > Chordata > Actinopteri > Cypriniformes > Danionidae > Danio > Danio aesculapii. The sequence goes on along the minus strand of NC_079450.1, from coordinate 57,402,544 downwards.
TTGGCTTGTTTTAAGGGTAAACTCACTTTATTTTGACTCAATATTTCAGAAAACAACACTGTTTTGCGTGTCTAGAAAATGCTTATTGATTTAAGGATATTTAGATATTTGGACCAGAAAGAAGACACGAAATCTCTAAGTGAGAAAAGCATTTGTTTGCAGTGTGTGTTTCTGTGTATTTTCCAACACAGGCTTATTGGGAAAAGGCATATATGTGCCCTTGTGTACGTCCGGCTTCAGTTTGTGTGTAAAAGGAAGGCAACAATGTGGTTTACCACCAAAGATAACTTCTGATTCTTTTCATGCTACTGCTGACAGCATATCTGTTTATGAATGGATTTTCCAGTGAGGTCAGTTTGCTCAGTAGCTTACCCTGTACAATGTTGAGTTTGAGTCCAGAAACCCGGTAAAACAAACCCCCCTCAAAAAAGCAGAGTGAAATTGTGGTAAAAACACAGGGCTGAAATGCGGTCTTCGAGCTTTCTTTTAAAACATCATGGGTTGGGTTTAGGGAGTGGTATGTGTCTGTGTGTCAGTCGATACCAAGCTGATATATGCAGGACAAGTGATTGGAGTCTCACAGACCCATGTGAAACGGACCCTATGGCGCAGTAATCTATTTAAAATCTGCAGAAATGTACACAGCGGCCTCTAGTGGATTTACAGTGAATGTCACGTATGGGAGCACTTGCCCCAGTAATGTATTTGAGATTGTCAGAAATGTACACAGTGGCCTCTAGTGGATTTGTGAACATAACTGAAAGCAGATGTAGACCCTGCATGTGTTTGACGGTTCCCAGAAATGCAGCTCTGGGCACGTTTCTCCGCTCAGCCTGGGTTTTGTTTTGCTGACGGGCTGCGTCTCAAATGATCTTCCTGCTTTCCATAGTTCAGCCACTGTGCTGTCAGCTTTTTAATCTCATGCCTGTCAGGCCTTTTGTCATCAAATAAAAGATGCCGTGCCAATGTAAATTACACACACAAATGTCATTTATTTATTTGTTTGTCAAACTTTTACACTATAGACTTCATTCCAAGACATAATGAGCTGCGTTCTGAAGCGTCTGACATGAAGGTCGCCGTTTAATAACAGCAGATACAAAAACTGATTCAGGATCCAGAGAAATGCTGAAATGATTTCAGCTTGATGCAGTCTATACAGAAGAGCAGTGCTTAAGATTAATTCAGTGGATATTTCCAAGGTTTGCTTAAAGATACAGTTCACACACACACACACACACACACACACACACACACACACACACACACACACACACACACACACACACAGACATTCATCATCATTTACTCACACGTAAATGGTTGTAAACTCTCTTTATTCTGTTGAACACAAAGGAAGATATTCTGAAGAATGTTGGAAGAAGATGTCATTGACATCCATAGTAAATAAAAATGGAAGTCAGAGGCTGTTTCTTCCAACATTCTTCAGAATATCTTCCTTTGTTCAACAGAAGAAACTCAAAGTAACAGAGGAAAGAAACCTGAAGAGGGTTTGTTGATGATGACAGAAACTTTTCATTGGATTTTATACAATTTGAATTAAATAAGGCAGCATGGTGGCACAGTGGGTAGCAAAATCACCAAACAGAAAGAAGGTTGCAGGTTCAAGCCTCAGCTGGGTCAGTTGGCATTTCTGTGTGGAGTTTGCATGTTGACATGGTTTAGGGTTTCCCAGTGATGGGTTGCAGCTGGAAAGGCATCCGCTGCGTAAAACCTGTGCTGGAGAAATTGGCGGTTCATTCCACTGTGGTGACCCCTGATTAATAAAGGGACTAATCTGAAAAGAAAATGAATGAATTAAATAATAAATAAAAAAATACACTATTATTAATAATGATAATGAGTGCACTCACTCACTCACTCACTCACTCACTCACTCACAACAGCAGAATATCCTCCAGCAGGCAGTTTTGAGTTTAATCAACATGTAATAGACATCTAAATATACACGGCTTGACTAAAACAAGACTACATTTGAGCTGTCAGAAAAATCCCTAATAGACGTCTAAGAAATCTCAAATGTATTGCCCATTTTGAGGGATGTAAACAAAAACAATGGGTCATACATTGATAACTAATGTTATGACAGCTGTTTTAACGTTCAGGTATGATTGAATCGCCTCTTCTTACTGTTATGAAGCTTGATAAGAAGCAGGAATTATTCATGGACCATAGACATGACCACATTGAAATGGTCTATACTAGTAATCAAATAAACACTTTAGATAGACTTCAAATGTGTAGTCATTCATTACTAATGACTGGTAGTTTTGAGACGTCTATTAGATGTTCACTGACAGCCCAAATTTAGCCTTGATTTAGTCAATCCATCAATGTTTAGACGTCTATTAGACCTCTTTTATTTACCAAAACTGCTTCCTGGGAATGCTTTTCTATGATGTTGTTGTTGTGTTTCTAGTCTAAATATGAGAACATTCTTAAATCAATAATCTAAATAAGCAAGAAATGTTGTCTTGTTTTCAGAAATGAGTCAAAATAAAGTGAGTTTTTCCTTTCTTCAAAATCCTCTTATTCTCAAGTGAAAACAGATTTCTTTTTGATCCCCGTTGGTGGATTATTAAAAACTCACCTCATGTTGACTCATTATTTCTGAAAACAAGACGATCATCTAATGATTTAAGTGTTTTAGATATAAACCAGACAAACTCTTGAGTAAGAAAATCATTTCCTGCAGTGTAAAAGCCTCTTTAGCTAACTCAGCAGAACCGATCTGACGTATTTCCTTAACATGGTCCTCCAGTGTTTGCTTTATTCCAGCATTTAGATCTCCAGAAACACCAACACCGACAGCTTTCTCTCAGCGCTCGTTTAACACATTGGCTTTTTCTGATCTGCGGTTGTAATATTGATCTACGAGCGCAGTGATTGGACAGCGGGATAAATGATGCGGGGCCGTTCTCCGAGGGCCCATTTTCCACTACATCTGTAGATTACGGCCCTTCGCAGCTCCATCATCATCATCGTCGCACGCCTCAAACCATCAGAGCGTGTCATTTCCAGAGAAACCTGCTGGAAAACTCCTCAATTATTTTAGACTGGCGCGCGATAGGGGACGTTTGGGACCATTCGGACTTTACACATTAAAGAATTCATGAAATGAAAGCGTGCGGCCAGACGTCCCGATATGAGTTTCCGCGCCTGAAGCTGTGTGTCTGACATTGATCTATCCTTCAGTCTTTCGGCTGCAGGACTTTAAGGCTAAACTTTGGTCTCTGAGCATTAAAGCAACAGCTATCGATATGAATCTCGCAGTAATGATTTTCATGTCGCTGCTCGTGTTTTGCTGTATATTGGCTGTGTAGCTTGAGCTGAGAAATGTGCCTCTGACCACACTGCAGTAATGCTTTCTGGCTTAGAGTTTACGACTTGTTTCTAGTCCAAATATCCAGCAACTCTGAAATCAAGAAGCATTTTCTAGACAAGCAATAAATATAGTTTTATTTCCAGAAATCATAATGAGGCTAAATTTAGTTTTGACTAAAACAAGCAACAAAATCTGCCAATGAGGGAAGGTCATTTACATTTAATGCAAAGTGAAAACTAGACTATTTCTCTTCCCCATTGGCAGATTATTTTGCTTGTTTAAGGAAAAACTCACTTAATTTACTCATTATTTCTGAAAACAAGACCATATTTTATACTTGACAAGAAAAAAAGATTTTTTAGATATTCGGACTAGAAACCAGACAGAAACTATGTAAGAGGAACTTTTTTTGCAGTGACAGTAGTGACTTATACCTACTATACACTCACTGGCCACTTTATTAAGTACAGCTCACTAGTACCGGGTCGGACCCCCTTTTGCCCTCAGAACTGCCTTAATCCTTCATGTCAGAGATTCAACAAGCTACTGGAAATATTCCTCAGAGATTTTGCTCCATATTGACATGATAGCATCACACAGTTGCTGCAGATTTGTCGGCTGCACATCCATGATGCCAATCTCCCGTTCCACCACATCCCAAAGGTGCTCTATTGGATTGAGCTCTGGTGACTGTGGAGGCCATTTGAGTACAGTGAACTCATTGTCATGTTCAAGAAACCAGTCTGAGATGATTGGTGCTTTATGACATGGTGCGTTATCCTGCTGGAAGTAGCCATCAGAAGATGGAGACACTGTGCTCATAAAGGGATGGACATGGTCAGAACAATACTCAGGTAGGCTGTGGCGTTGACACCATGCTCAGTTGGTACTAATGGACCCAAAGAAAATCTCCCCCACACCATTACACCACCACCAGCAGCCTGAACCGCTGATACAAGGCAGGATGGATCCATGCTTTCATGTTGTTGAGGCCAAATTCTGACCTGATCCGAATGTGTCAGCAGAAATGGAGACTCATCAGACCAGGCAACGTTTCTCCAATCTTCTATTGTCCAGTTTTGGTGAGCCTGTGTGAATTGTAGCCTCAGTTTCCTGTTCTTAGCTGACAGGAGCGGCACCCGGTGTGGTCTTCTGCTGCTGTAGCCCATCCGCCTCAAGGTTGGACGTGTTGTGTGTTCAGAGATGCTCTTCTGCAGACCTTGGTTGTAACGAGTGCTTATTTGAGTTACTGTTGCCTTTCTATCAGCTGGAACCAGTCTGGCCATTCTCCTCTGACCTCTGGCATCAACAAGGCATTTGCGCCCACAGAACTGCCGCTCACTGGATATTTCCTCTTTGTCGGACCATTCTCTGTAAACCCTAGAGATGGTTGTGCGTGAAAATCCCAGTAGATCAGCAGTTTCTGAAATACTCAGAGCAGCCCGTCTGGCAGCAACAACCATGCCACGTTCAGCGTCACTTAAATCCCCTTTCTTCTCCATTCTGATGCTCACTTTGACCTGCAGCAGATCGTCTTGACCATGTCTACATGCCTAAATGCATTGAGCCTCATTGGCTGACAGACAGGACAGCAGTTGTACCTAATAAAGTGGCCGGTTGGTGTATATCAATAAAGAAGCACATTATTGATGTTTAATGTATTCACTGGGCCTGTATTGGACACAATCAGATTGTTCAGGGTCAGGTATAGTGTGTGCAGTATGTGTATATCTTGTGTTGTTTCCCACAATACTTCTGTAACGTGTGTGTATATAGAGTCATTTGTAATTTGTGTATCAGCATTTGTGCAGCACGTACTCTTCATTGTGCTCCCCACATGTTCCAGTCTGGTCCATTCTGTTCTAAATGACCCTGAATATCCACATTCAGAACATGTGAAGACTGCAGTGGTTTCAGATATCACAACTACAGAATACCAACTTACGCATTTCATCCATAACAAGCCACAGTTCAGCGTGCGATACTGCAGTAATGTGTGTCCTGACCTCTCGCAGACAGACAACAGAGAGAGACACACACACACACACACACACACACACACAGCTGATGATGAAACTCAGAGAGAGAGAGAGAATTTACATTCACTTCTGGTGGATTACATCACCACCTCCTCTCTCTCTCTCTCTCTCTCTCTCTAACACACACTCACAGTGCTGACTGGCCTCACACTGCCATCTAGTGTCATACACTGAAGCAGTGCGTCCTCATCATTGATGTGTGTGTGCTGAAACCCATATTACAGCATTAATAAAGCATGAGGAATATTTCACTGCAGCACACACACACACACACACACACACACACACACACACACACACACACACACACACACACACACACACTTCACCATGGAGAGATCACTGACATTGTGCTGGACTACTGACAACACACATCTTTGGATGCATACTTACAGAGAACAGCCTTATTACTGTGTGTGTGTGTGTGTTTGCTTGTTTGTCTATCCATGTTACATCCAGGCAGCAGTGGCCTAATGGATAAAGAGTAGTGTTGGGATCCAAAGGTCATAGGTTCGAGTCCCAGCACCAGCAGGAAAACTGCATAAATGTAAATGTGTGTGTGTTTGCATGTTTGTCTTCTTGTACGTGCATGTGATTGTGTGTGTGTGTGTGTGTGTGTGTGTGTGTGTGTGTGTGTGTGTGAGGTATGGCTGTGGTCTCCAGTGACACATGATCACACTGGGTGTCTACATTAAAGCCAGAGTCAAACACTGAGCCTCCAGCAGCTGCTCTGACCTGCTCATTTACCTCACTGATAGATACACACACACACACACACACACACACACACACACACACACACACACGCTGCAGATAATGAAGAGATGGAGCTTCATCTGTTTTCTCCGCTACAGGCCTTCACCAGCGGAGGGTCTGCTGTAACTGTGGAGAGGACTCCTCCTGAGTAATAGATCACCTGATGGAGGAGACAGACACACACACACACACACACACACACACACACACACACACACACACACATGATGCAGACACTAAACCAAACTAATCTGCTGGAACAGTATTATAGAGCCGGGAATGTCCAGAGTTTACATTTACTGCAGATTTACACGCAGACGCTTCTGTCCAGAGCCACGTACAGCTGAGGAGATTCAACAGCAAGAGGCGATACACACAACAAGAGCTGATCATACAGAGGAACAGTGTGTGTTCAGAGGATTAAGAGCTAGAGTCAGGAGGGGGAGTGTTGTCTTAGAGGTAGAAGAGCACTTCTACAGGTGGTTTGTCAAGCCCACTCACCTGTGTGAGGCACACTTCAGAAATCACAATGTTTTTTAACATCTATTACTGAATGGAATTGAATGAGAGCCGAAGTCTCGAGCCAAAATGATTCAAATGTCTGCACCCGCTCGCACACGGAGAATAAGGTGAGTACTTACCACACGTGATGAACACAAAAGAAGATATTTCAACACATGTTAGAAACCTGTAACCATTGACTACCACAGTGTTTGATTTTTCCCTCCAGTAGAAGTCAAAGCCGATGATCAACCCATTTCTAAAAATCAACACTGTAATTAAATACACGAGCGGTTAATAAGTTGTATTCTTCGGTTGATTGTAAGTGTGCTAAATATATGTAATGTGCACTGTGTAGCTGTGACTAAAGTCTTCTTTTTAACACATATGGCACATTTATTCAGCCATGAAACATCCATGTGTGTTAAATGATTTGAATGTGAAATATATCTCTGATGCTGGTCATTGTCCTGTTTATCTGCTGCTTTGAAGCTATAAAATGTAAGATGTAGATTCCTGCGTATCTCTGTATGATCTCCATCGGGCATGGACGATCCCCCAGCGTGTCTAACCTGATGAACAACAGTGTGTTAAAGCATCAGTATCTCCTCCATCTCTCAGATCACGCGCTCAGAGTCAGACGGGTGTGTTTTATCCATGATCTCAGCTCGCTTGCTTGAACACGACGCTTTGATGTTCAGCAGCGGTGATGGGCTTTTCTCTACACATTGTGTAATGTAATGTGTGTATTTAAATAGAGCATTTAGATGTCTGTAGCGTAATATACAACACCAACACAGACAACATAGTAGGCTATGTGTATTTATATAGCCATACACACAAAGCGCTTTACAGTCAAATTTATACCCCCGTCCTTCCACACCAGCACCAGTGTGCAGCTCCATTTGGATGATACTCCGGCAGCCACAGGACAACAGCACCAGTGCTTCACCACACACCAGCTATAGGTGGAGTGGAGAGACGATGATAGAGCCAGTTCAGTGATTTGGAGGCCATGATGGGTAAGGGCTGATGGAGGGAATTTGGCCAAGACACCAGGGGTTACACCCCTACTCTTTACCAGAAGTGTCATGAGATTATTAATGAGCACAGAGAGTCAGGAGCTCAGTTTAACGTCTCATCTGAAAGACGGTGCTCACTGACAGTACAGTGTCCCCTTCACTACACTGGGACTTTAGGACTCACACAGACCGCAGGTTGAGCGCCCTCTGCTGGCCTGACTAACACCACTGTACATACAGAAAATGCTGCTTCACAAAGCCAGGTTCACAGAGCCCTGATGGTGTGGTTGAGTCGAATATTGAGTACGTTTACATGGACACAAATACTTTAATACAATTTTAATATGATTAAGACAATACTCTGATTAAGAGTCACCATGTAAACTGACTTTAGATTACCTTAATCTGACTGAAGTCATCACTGAACTACACAGAAATGTTAGGAGAGTTAAGACATGTGAAGCATGCAAATATTAGTGGCATTACTGAAATAAACACTGCAATCAAACTATTACCGCCATGTAGGACTTTTCATCGCATTTTGCGACCAGATCCACACACACGGCTGTCAGTAAAGGACTGCAGAAACACACATTGCAGCTTTTTTTCTTTCCATTCGGAGTGCGGCATTAAACTCCATTAGAACAACACTCCTCCACCAGTCCTTACTTTGTCACGGGGGCATGAATAAATGTTCATGAATGAAAGTGAAACTGCCGAACCAGCCTGATCTCACGAGGAAACGTTAGTATTTTACGTTCTGTCAGTTTAGTGGCTAATTCATACGAATTCATATGAGTTCAGTCGTACGAAATTGTATGATTTTAAAAAGGAGGCGTGGCACCTAACCCCACCCCTAAACCCAACCGTCATTGGTGTATGAGCAAATCCTACTAAACTGTATGAATCAGATCATACAAATTTGTAAGAATTAGCCACTAAATCCACAAGTTACGAATTGCCGTGAGATTGTGTTGGCCGAACTGCATTTAGAGTCAAAAAATTAAAGATGAAACTCTGCAGGACACGTGGTTAGCGTGGTGACGCAACATTTAAAATTCACTTCACGTAAACACCTTAAATATTATATTGTCTTATTCAGATAAAGGCAAATCACTAGATGACTGATGCTTATGTAAACGTAGTCAGCAGTGTCTTATAAGTGAGAGATCCAGAAGGGCATGCTGCTGATTTGACTCTGGGCACACTCTTGTCAGACGGCTCAGCAGTTTTACTTTCATTCACCGTCGTTCATTTTAAAAAGCTCCATTTTATTTGTGTGTGTTTTACTTGAACGCATTAACTCTACAGGTGCCTGATGGTTAGCTGTGGAACTAACGTTAATCAGATTCACTCTAGTAATCGCATAAAAACCATCATCATCATCATTTACCCGAGTGCAGACCTCAAATTCTCACGCCTCCCTCAATAGGTGCTGGAGCCCCACAGGCTGACAAGCCCTGGATGAGAGTCAGCAGATCAATAGTGTGTGTTCAGATGCGCTGCAGCACACTGAGACTGACACCTGCTGGACACTACAGAGAATACACTATTAACAGCAGAATCTAATCTGATTAACAGATCTTCAGTATTCCTCTGTGTGTGTGAGCGTGTGTGTGTGTGTGTGTGTGTGTGTATGGACACCAATATATTGATCCTTATTTATGTTGATCAGTATCCTGCTTGGTGCGAACAGCCTTCAGGGTCAGATGAAGAAAATGCAGTGTGTGTGTGTGTTGTACATGCTGAAGCAGGTGTGTGTGTTCTGGATCTGCAGCGCAGCATCAGTAGCTGTATTGTTAATATGAACATTGCCAGGGGAGATGAAGACGGCAGCGTCTCCGCCAGAGTCAGGGTGAATGATGCTCTGTCTCAGACTCTGAGCGGGTTATTGCGGATCCGGAATCAGGTTAGAATAAGAAAAGAAATGAATACAGATGTAGACTGACTGAGAGCATTCCTCGCTGAAAAGGCAATATCATGTGCTAATGGAAATATTGAACTCTGAATAGACAGAATAATGATGCGGGTCAAATCTAATTCCAGAGTGAAGAGACACACACTCAGAGCAGATTCAGAAGACGTCTGCATCTATATATCTGAGTTTATTCATCTGGAAGCAGAAAGCAAGACTGAACTGCAGGACTCTACTATACTGTCCTGACACTGCATCAACAGCTCCAGCATGAGCAGCGTGTGTTCTTTATGCTGCTTTAAATTCGGCTGTTTGGTCATTTTAAAGGTACAAACATAGATTTATCTTCAGAATGCATCTAAAAATCTAAATTCATATCTAGAAATTGAAAATTACACATACACTCAGCGGCCACTTTATTAGGTACGCCTGTCCAACTGCTCATTAACGCACATCTCTAATCAGCCAATCACATGGCAGCAGCTCACTGCATGTAGGCATGTAGACATGGTCAAGACGATCTGCTGCAGGTCAAAGCGAGCATCAGAATGGGGAAGAAAGGGGATTTAAGAGACGCTGAACGTGGCATGGTTGTTGCTGCCAGACGGGCTGCTCTGAGTATTTCAGAAACTGCTGATCTACTGGGATTTTCACGCACAACCATCTCTAGGGTTTACAGAGAATGGTCCGACAAAGAGGAAATATCCAGTGAGCGGCAGTTCTGTGGGCGCAAATGCCTTGATGATGAGTTGAGTTGACTGTACTCAATATTTAGACTTATTATTTCTAAAAACAAGACGACATGCTTTGCTTGTCTAGAAAATGCTTCTTGGTTTAAGAGTTTGTAGATATTCGGACCAGAAACAACAGTGTAAACATTGATGAACTGTGTCAGGTGGTCCAATCCTTATCCTGATCTGTACTGTGTTTACAATTGTAAGGTGTGAATGTGTTTAAGCTGTGGTGTGTGTGTGTGTGTGTGTGTGTGTGTGTGTGTGTGTGTGTGTGTGTGTGTGTGTGTGTGTGTGTGTGTGTGTGTGTGTGTGTGTGTGTGTGTGTGTGTGTGTGTGATTATAAAAGAGTAATCATGTGGATCCAGAAGGTCACCTTTGTCTGACTGTAGCCATAGAAACACTGAGAGACTCAGACGGAGAAACACCCGCCGGTGGGAACACAGAGACACAACCATGATTAAAAGCACAGAGACACAAAATAAACAAACACCAGAGTAACACAGCAGTGAAACAAAAACATGCACAAGATAACAGCAGAGAAACAGCAGAGCCTGTGTGAACACTGAGACAAAGCGTGAATAACAACATAGAGATGCCAAAATATAAAGTACTTGAGAAACACAGCAGTGAACAAATACTGTAATATCTGGAGGCAGACTTGGGTTAGCAAGCTGACACTGCATATCTCAGGGATGCAATGTCAGACAGTGCGCTCAATGGAGCTAGTGATGACTTTATTAATCAGTGATTTGAGTCATGTCAGAGATGTATGGATGCAGTCCTCCAAGCTCATGATGGAGTCAGACACAATATTCATTCTGTTTCCACTGCAGCATGAGCACATATTCTATACTGGACATTATTGAAGGTTCAGTGAGCAGACTTTAGTCTAAGCAGAGTCAGACCGCACTGTCCTGATCAAATCATTCATAATCAAGACATGATCAGATTATATTGGGCTCAAATAAGCCTCATCTAGAGGCCTTTACCTTTCATATAAGACACTTCTGATACCAAATCATCAACTAGAAGTCCAGTAATTATCTGCTGCTCCTAAAACTCAGATCGGCAGCAAGACTTCTGTCATGTAGTGTATAATTTAACACTGTAGCAGGTGATAACAGAGTTGTTGTGGAAATTGTTCTGCCTTTGTGTTTTTAATAACAGAAGCGACTAATAATACAAGAGGGGTCTGACTGCAGAGCTGGTGCAGATGCATATCTGAGCTCCATGCAGTTATGCCCACCCCTAACCCCGCCCCTCACTGTGACATCACTCTCTCCATTTAGTGCATTGTGTCTGACGTTGCATTTCTAAGACATGCAGTCTCAGCCTGCATCATCAAGGCTGCATCCAGATACTGTTGGACAATACAGAAAACAGGTGTTTGATGCAAAATGTTTAACTGAGTAAACACACACACACACACACACACACACACACACACACACACAAGATGAAGATGAGAGCTGATCATCTGATGATGACTGAAGCTGAATGTCTGATTGAGGAGGCAGAGGCAGACAGAAACAGCTACAGCGAGAGACTTTACATTCATATTTTCCAGACACAGTGTCCATAAATACACATATAGACAATATTTTACAGGTAACTTGGTATCATTCGAGTCATTAATCGAAATATTTATTTATTTAAAATATTAGCTATTGATATATAATAGCCGGTTCATCGAGCAGACGCAACACGGTATAATAAAGCCGCAATTCCAGAATCAGCTATAATAATGCAGCAACATTAAACATTATTTAAACAGTGTGCTCCATGTGCTGTCAGAGCTTCTATATGAGAGACAGCAGTGTGTGTGTGTGTGTGCGCGTGTCTGTGTGTGTGTGTGTGTGTGTGTGTGTGTGTGTGTGTTTTACGAGGAGCAGCAGATTGTAAAGCCGTTGCTATAGAAGCTCCATGATAAAAACACTACTGGCGTCTCCAGGCTCTGAATCACAGGCACCCAGGGACGAGGACACACACACACACACACACACACATACACAGATAGAGAGATGCACGCAGAAATACATACACAGATGCGCGCACACTGTCAGACAAAGAGATACACACACACACAGAGAAATACACACAAACATACTGCATGTACGCGCACACACAAACACACACACAGATAAACACACAGACCTGTACACAAACATGCACATGCATACTACCCACATACACACACATTCATAGTCATACAAGCATACTGCACACATGCATACAGACAAACACAAACTTACTGCATGCACGCACACACGCACACACACACACACACACACACACACACACAGATCCACATCTGTGTGTGTGTGTGTGTGTGTGTGTGTGTGTGTGTGTGTGTGTGTGTGTGTGTGTGTGTGTGTGTGTGTGTGTGTGCGTGCGTGCGTGCGTGCGTGCGTGTGTGTGTGTCTGGGACTCCAGCAGAGACAGGTGATGGAGAGAGAGAGAGAGTTCCAGCTGAATGTGCTGCTGGATGTGAGGAGTGTGAGTGAGGAGCGAGGCCGAGCGAGCGCAGGATCATTGATTCTTCATTATGAGGATGGCTGCTGGCCTGAAGCTCACCGTAAACCAGCAGAGGACGTAAATAATTCAGCTCAGAGTTACAGCGTGTGTTAAGTAGATGAGAAGAACATGAATCAGGCCGCTCTGCGTGGTTTACACTCTTAATTACAGGATGTTGATTAAGAGCCAGCGTCAGTATCAGTGTAGACTCCACGCTTCTGATCTGAGGAGTCGCTCATCTGTCACTTCACTGAGAAAACAACGACATCAATCATCTAACACAGTCACAACGAACAGAAACGAGAGAATGAAGAGCTACAACCCATGCACTACAACGCTACAGTACAGGCTCGGCTGATTATATCGCTGTAGTTGATATGAGTGTTACCATAGCAACTGTAGGAGCACCACAACAGATCAATCACTATAGTTGTTGTGTTACCATAGCAACTGTAGGATCACCACAACATATCAATTACTGTAGTTGTTGTGTTACCATAGCAACTGTAGAATCACCACAACAGATCAGTCACTATAGTTGTTGTGTTACCATAGCAACTGTAGAATCACCACAACAGATCAGTCACTATAGTTGTTGTGTTACCATAGCAACTGTAGGATCACCACAACAGATCAGTTACTATAGTTGTTGTGTTACCATAGCAACTGTAGGATCACCACAACATATCAATTACTGTAGTTGTTGTGTTACCATAGCAACTGTAGAATCACCACAACAGATCAGTCACTATAGTTGTTGTGTTACCATAGCAACTGTAGAATCACCACAACAGATCAGTCACTATAGTTGTTGTGTTACCATAGCAACTGTAGAATCACCAGCGGCCAAAATCAAATATTTAATTGAGCACCTCAATGCCATGTTTCGACGCTCTAGCCACTAGGCTATTGGCATCTAAACACTAACCTTAACCCTAACACATTTTATACAAGAGATTAAATGATACACTCTATTACATTAGAAACAAATAAATAAAAAACAAGCAAACAAACAAACAAAAAAAAAAAAAAAAAAAAACATATGAAGCATTGTACATACAGTTTGGTTGATTAAATTATTATTATTATTAATATAATTATTTTATTTCTGGCATACAAACATAACCTAATAATAACCTAGTTAAGTTTCTAATGTTGCACTTTAAGCTGAATACTAGTATCTGAGAGAATATCTAGTCTAATATTATGTGCTGTCATCATGAGAGAACAGACATCAGTTATTAGAGATGAGTTATTAACACTATTATGATTAGAGATGTGCTGAAAAACCTTGCCTCCATTAAACAACACTTAAGATGTTTTTAAAGAGGTGAAGGAATTCTGACCTCAACTGTGTTTCATAATAAAGGAAAGAAAGAAAAAAAGAGTACAGCATCTCTCTGTCCTCCAGGTGACTCAGAGACACGCTGAGCTGCGCATGCGCACTGCATCATCCAGCGCATCGGCGGCTGAGCAGAGCGAGGAACAGCAGCAGCTCCGACCGGTTATGACAGGTATTCGCTTTTATTCACTCGATACAATTATCAAAACTCTGATCTTTCGACGTCTTTCATACGCCACACTTACACGCCGTCGGGGATGATGTGTGTGTCGGGTTTGTGCGTTAGACTGACAGCTCGATCAATCTGCTGATGTGTCGATGACGGATGTGTGAATGATGTTTTCTGCTGTATGATGTGCATGATTCTGCATCTGACTAACACCATCGGACTGTCATTATTAGACAATCAGATGATGTGTGTGTGTGTGTGTGTGTGTGTGTGTGTGTGTGTGTGTGTGTGTGTGTTTCTGTGTGTGTGTGGGTACAGAGTGTCTCTGAACAGCAGAGGACACGATCAGGAGCAGCTCTGGCGTCATTTCTGATGACGAGACAGACACTGACAGAACATCCACCATCACTCGCACAGATAATAACATTTACAGGAGGATTTCATTTCTGAAATATGCATATATCATCTATAATGGCCATCAGAATTACACTGAAGATTATATTTATAAATATATTGCAATATACGAGCATAGATATAGAATCACCACAACAGATCAGTTACTGTAGTTGTTGTTACTATGGCAACTGTAGAATCACCACAACAGATCAATTACTGTAGTTGTTGTTACCATAGCAACCGTAGAATCATCACAGCAGATCAGTTACTATAGTTGTTACCATAGCAACTGTAGAATCACCACGACAGATCAATTACTGTAGTTGTTGTTACCACAGCAACTGTAGAATCATCACAGCAGATCAGTTACTATAGTTGTTGTTACCATAGCAACTGTAGAATCCCCACAACAAATCAGTTACGGTAATTGTTGTTACCATAGCAACTGTAGAATCCCTATTAGTATAATGCACAAAAACGAATGTTTCCATATACATAATTAATTTATTAATTCATAAAGTGTAATTAGGTTGCGTCAGTGGTGGATGTGATCGTAGTTCTTTCCCTGATGTAGTCTTTGTATGTCTTTGTCTTGTCAGATGTACACCAGTTTTTTTTCCCAGAGTTTGCTCTGCTGTGATTTTCCTCTTATCTGCTGATTCATAGTTTATGATGGAATCTGTGGATTTTATTTGCTATTTCTGCACAGAATTGTGTAAAAAAATATAATGTGGAAATATTTTGAGCGTATTGGAGCTGAAAACGTAGCAAAAAATAAAAATGTAACGTTTATTTAAGATTTACAATGTAAATCCAGTTATAAACACTTGATGGTAAACATCGCTGCAGCAGAACTCCTATAACACATCCTAGAAAAGACAAAGTATTACTGTACAACATGTGTAGTACAGCAATTAATGAAATATTAGCATATTAATCCATAATATTACTGAAATTAATTAGAAAAGTGAATAATAATATATTTACACACATTTAATCAGATTTCTACAGGCACATATTCTGTTTTTGTCTGATTATGACTTATGAACAGAGTTTCTAAAATCCTCATGGGTAAATGCCTCTGTAAACGCCATTCTGTGAACTAATTCAGGATTTACCATGTTTAACATGTACTCATGTACTCAATTACTGTCATTGTGTACGAATATCACTGACGTTTACTGTGTTGTGACTAAAGAAATGGTGCTAATGTGAGTGTGTACATCACTGCGCAAATCAACAGACATGTCAATGTCATTTAAAATAAATGCAAGAGCTCATTTCTTTGCTTTGGCGTTCATGTCATGCGCTTCTTTTGGGTAAAATGTTAAAGGTTACACATTGCAGTATTTTGCAGCCATTTTGGTTCCATTTCACACCAGACTGCTCTGAACTCTAAACAGTTGAAACTAAACTAAAAGCATCACATGACCACATCCAGATGACTCGAACTGAATTTCCTGAACTCCATTTTGATTGGTCAGAATTTCCAAGTGGGACACTGATCGCTCCAGTGTTGTTCTGAAAGCGTAGCTGTCCACCTCTTCCAGCAGCTCTTGGTATGTTCGTTTAGTCCACTTTTGGTGTGCAGCCGAGTACATCCGCCTCTTTCGATCCTGCCCAAACCAACCGCACCAAAAAGTCAAAGGAACTGAAATGAGGCAGGTGTGAAGCACCCTAAAACTGTCCGACCAATGAGATTGATGCTTTTGTTCTGCTTGGTGGCGCTCAAGCTCAAAAATGGGGGTGATTATTATGCTGCATGTTCTTCATCTTATAAATGTTGCCAAACTTCAACATGATGAAGCTGAGCAGCGCCACCCTGTGTACTGGAGTATTTCTGTTTTTCATTAAGCGCCATCTAGTGTCAGGGATCTGCACATTCACTCAACACCAGTGAAAATCCATCCGGCAAGAATGTCCTAAAACATCGATAAGCATGAGCTATAAAAGTCTCGGTGTGTATGCCGTTATGCAGTGGTGTTGTACCAGTGAACGCGTCCTCATTTTCTGAACAGCGTGAGTGTGTGAGCGTCAGAGCTCAGACTGACTCATTTCAGCAGATTCACAGCCAGCCCTGATTTAATTACTGCGCTCTGCAGGAAACAGCAGCGGTCTCATTTCCCCTGTGCTCACAACACGCACGTATACACACACACACACACACACACACACACACACACACACACACACACACACACACACACACACACACACAGACACACACACACACACACACAGACACGATCACACACACACACACACGCACACACACTGCTGTTTCTAATGCTAATGTCTGAACCCAGCAACACACACTGTGACGGGCAGAGATCTGTGTTCTCCAACACTGAGCGTACATTATGGAAGTGTGTGAGCACCAGCTGATGCTTATGTTCACATGCACACGTCACCATACAGTACAGGCCAGGTCCACACTAACACATTTTCATGTTTTTCTCACCGTTTGGGCCTTCTGTCCACACTGAGATCTGTTAGAAATGCTGTGCAAAGTGGAGGAGTGTGAAATGGTGTTTTGGTGTTGCTGGACAGTGAAAATGGAGGCTTTGGAAAGTGATGATCATTTTAGTCATGTGACCAATCCAGCTAACCTGGTGGAGGAGCATCCTGAGCCGAGCATCCGAATGTGTCAGCAGAAATGGAGACTCATCAGACCAGGCAACGTTTCTCCAATCTTCTATTGTCCAGTTTTGGTGAGCCTGTGTGAATTGTAGCCTCAGTTTCCTGTTCTTAGCTGACAGGAGCGGCATCCGGTGTGGTCTTCTGCTGCTGTAGCCCATCCGCCTCAAGGTTGGACGTGTTGTGTGTTCAGAGATGCTCTTCTGCAGACCTCGGTTGTAACGAGTGCTTATTTGAGTTACTGTTGCCTTTCTATCAGCTGGAACCAGTCTGGCCATTCTCCTCTGACCTTTGGCATCAACAAGGCATTTGAACAGAACTGCCGCTCACTGGATATTTCCTCTTTGTCGGACCATTCTCTGTAAACCCTAGAGATGGTTGTGCGTGAAAATCCCAGTAGATCAGCAGTTTCTGAAATACTCAGAGCAGCCCGTCTGGCAGCAACAACCATGCCACGTTCAGCGTCTCTTAAATCCCCTTTCTTCCCCATTCTGATGCTCACTTTGACCTGCAGCAGATCGTCTTGACCATGTCTACATGCCTAAATGCAGTGAGCTGCTGCCATGTGATTGGCTGATTAGAAATTTGCATTGAGAAGTTATACCTAATAAAGTGGCCGGTGAGAAAATGACTCATAAAATGAATCAGTCTGGTTAAAACATCTTGATCCAGTGATCTGAATGCTGTTAACTGGGGTTGTGTGTTGATTTCTGTCCTGATTGTCTCTCTATGTGTGTGTGTGTGTGTGTGTGTGTGTGTGTGTGTGTGTGTGTGTGTGCGTGCGCAGGTGTGAAGGATGACCTCGTGCTCAGAGATCTGCGGCTCAGATTACGCTGAGCAGACTCATGGTGCCGTCAGCAGTGGTTATCAGGGCTACGGCGTGCGCTCGTACCTGCACCAGTTCTACGAGGAGTGCACGGCCTCCATCTGGGAGCGCGATGAGGATTTTCAGACACAGAGATCGGCCAGCCGCTGGAGCTCCGTGCTCTGGAAGGTGAGGACCTGCAGGTTCAGGCATGTAAGGTGTGCATGAATGTTTCCTGATGTAGAGTTATATCCTGACTTATAGGAGCAGCAACCAATCAGGAACAAGGGATATTAATAACAGTGACTGATTTTAAGAAATACAGTAGGCCACAGGCATCAAACTCAGTTCCTGGAGGGCTGCAGCTCTGCACAGTTTGTCTATTTATTTATTTATATATTTATTTATTTATTTATTTATTTATTTATTTATTTATTTATTTACACATGGACATCACAATTACACTGGACAAGCAAATGCATTTAAGTGTTTTAGCAGACTTGCTAATTCTCATCACCTGTCCACAGGAGGCTTAACATATAATGAAAATAAAATAGATATACATATACATTATTATAAACTTATTTAAACACATTATAAACACATAAACATTATAATTCTTTACAGAAAACTGCTATAAGGCAAAAGCAAAGGCGGTATGATCAAACTAATAGTAAACTATTTCTGTAAACACTGCAGTTTTGTTTTAAACCACTTCTTAAGTACACTACTAAAAACATTTATATTCATTTATTCATTCATATTCTTTACAGCTTAGTCCCTTTATTAATCTGGGGTCGCCACAGCGGAATGAACTGCCAAAACATTTATATTACCTACTAATTTTAGTTCCAACCCTAATGAAACACTCCTGATCAAACTAATCGAGTCCTTCAGGCTTGTTTGAAACCTGCAGGTGAGTGTGTTGACGCAGGGCTGGAACTAAACTGTGCAGCGCTGCGGCTCTCCAGGAACCGAGTTTGACAGCTCTGCAGTAGACATAAGCAGACTGTGCAGCTAATCAATAACTGGATTCAGTGCTTCTTGAACCCGGTGAACCCAACACAGGAGTATACAGTGGATAAAACAGCACTACTATATTAATAACATCATGATTAACTGATGCTCAGTTTGACCTTCATCAGATCCGCCTGGCTATGATTATATCAGTTTCTGCCTTGTTATTGACCATAATGAAATGGCCAGTGATCAGTAAATCCGGTTTCCTCCAGGTGCTCCGGTTTCCCCCACAGTCCAAACACATGTGCTATAGGGGAATTGGGTAGGCTAAATTGTCCATAGTGTATGAGTGTGAATGAGATTGAATGGATGTTTCCTAGAGATGGGTTGCAGCTGGAAGGGCATCCGCTGCGTAAAACATATGCTGGATAAATTGGCGGTTCATTCCACTGTGGCGACCCCAGATTAATAAAGGGACTAAGCTGAAAATGAATGAATGAATGAATGAGCGATCTTTTATTATAAAAGTCTTTTATTTTGAAAAACAACCGTATTCTCTTGCTTACATCTCGGTCACTTGAACACCCACATTTAACCCACAAGCAGCAAAATGAGTAGGAAACAGACGTCTTCGATAAGTTTCTTTGCTAAGGGGAAAAGGCCCAGTGAACGACCCACGAACTGCCAAGGTATGGATCTGCAGCCCATTTGTCAACAAATCAGGACAATCCAGCATGTCTGTACAAGAAGATCAACTGCTGCAGATGGCAGCCTTTCAGGGGCCGTTCACACATCGCCTCTTTCTGGAGTCTGCACAAGTTCATTGTTTCCAATGGAGGTGCACGGCTTGCGCGCACCGCGAGTCACGTGACAAGAGTTGACCGATCAGCTTCAGCTTGTATGGAATATACACATATCTCAGACAAACACAGAACACACAAACACTGCAGTGCTTTATAATTCTCTTCATAAATAAAGGTGGTGTCAGAGTGACAGCAATGTTTAGTCAGCTTGTCATCCTCTGAGAAAAAGGTTGATGGTTTCTCCGAGGATCCCCTCCCTGGTCCGTGGTAAAATGGTCAAGCGTTGACCGGTCCGTGGTAATAAAAAGGACCAGTGTTCTACCGCACATGCACAAATATGTGCATGCACTAATAAACGAATCACTCCCTGAGACGACTCTTCATTCTGGAGTCACTTAAAAGATTCGTTCAAAATGAATGAATCATTCCAGAATGAGTCGTGGCTAATAGACTGCTGTAATGTCTGCCGTACTCCACTAATGTGCCTGTTGTTTCTCTCTCTCCATCAGGTCTGTCTTGCGCTGGGAGCTCTGATTCTGGTGGCGGGTCTGTCTGTGTTGCTGGTGGGCTATGCTACACCACCGCGTCTGGAGGCGTTTGGCGAGGACGAGCTGCTGTTTGTGGATGGGCGAGCGGTGCGCTTCAACCGGGCTCTGGACGCCTGCAAGCTGGCCGGGGCGGTGCTGTTCTGTGTGGGCGGCAGTGGGATGGCGGTGGGTCTCCTGCTTGCCGCCTGCTCTCAGAACAGCTCCAAAGAAGAGCTCCGGCTGCAGCAGCGCTTCAAAGAGCGACTGGCTGAGATCCAGGCCTCGGTGCAGCCCGTCACCCGCGCACCCACACCCGGAGACGCTAAGGTGCCCGTCACACTCTCCAAAGTGCAGAACGTCCAGCCGGGTGCGGAAACCTGAAAATATAAAACGCTGGAGCAATGCTACACGCCGGGTTAAAGCACTACAGCAGTTCCAGGAACAGTAGAGATAGATACCACTGCACTTCCTCTGGCGCATATCATTCGTCTGTACCCAGAGTATTTATGGCGATCAATGTAACCGTACGCTGTAGATAGGCATGGGCCGGTAGAGGATTCTGATAACCTGGGTCATGGTTTCACGGTATTCTGATGACGGCTCTAAAATAAGTTCTCTAACTCTGTTTCCCCCTATTGAACACCAGATATTTTATTCTAAGAGAGATTTTGGAACAGTAAACATGTCAATAATAATAATAATAATAACTCAAATTAATCATTGGCTTCTGCTATCTTGGTTTAAAAGGAGATCTGCCTTCTCTGTGGATCTAAAGCAAGCCACAGCACTGTTCAGGTCTTCTATAGCTCGGTTGGATGTAGGAGATTTGATTTTCAGGTGTTTCCTGAATCGTGGGCTGATCGATAGCTAATGTGGAGATACTAAATATCTATAAAATGGTCATAAATACTCACATATACCTTGAAAGGGGATACCAGAACATTTCAGCAGTTTTAAAAGCAGTGACTTTACCAAACCTTGGCAAACCTTGAACCCGGGTATCGTCCCATGCCTACCTGTAGCTCGTCAGCGGTGCTCCTGAACACGGACACACAGCACAAACACACAACGGCTAGAAATCACAACACTTAGGCAGCTGTTCCCAAAGAGCTTCACACTCTTCTGGCATGTGCATATTAATCCTGAATAAGCAGGAGTAGTTTCTCCATTACACCCGAATGATGCTTCGCAGCCTGTAATCACATGGAGATATACGAGACTGAGCCAATCACTCATAAGCAAGCAGTGTTAATCCATCACCGCTGCCTTACTAACACGTCTACAGAAAACATCAAGATTTGTCATTGCTTATTCAGAACGCTTCATCGCCGGGGCAATTTTTCAGCAGATCTCTCCGACGAACGCTTCCCGCTCTATTGCTACAGTCAATCAATAGTGAGCTGACAGAACGGCGCACATCGCGGACACAACGGCACAGCATCTCGATAACACACAGCCAATACATCAGGAATAGATTAGCGTCTAGATGCGCCTGTGGGATTATGTAATATCCTCTGGTTGTGGAGCACATCACTCTTCCTGAGCCGTGGAGAGGACGCGCTCGCCGTCTGATGGTAATTACACTCATCCAAACCCATCAGGACTTCTGCTAATGTTCTGCAGATAATCACAGGGTTTCTTTCTGCGTTTAGTGTTGCTGTTCGGCTTCACGCTCGCACCGCTGCTCTGCTTTTACCTCTCGTTTCTTCTTCAAGCTTTCGGGCCACTCATTCCTTAAAGATGGTGATTTAATTACTGTCATATTTACTTTGATTAGAGCAAATGTAGCATGATCACAGTTTAATTAAACATCGTGACGTGCTTTTAGGAGGGTTAATCAGAGTGGAGAGCGTAGCTGCTTCTGTGAGTGTAAATCTTTTGTGTTGCTCATTATTATATGGATTATCATTGAGCATATATCGCATACGCTGCTAAAAATGCTTGAGGTTTTGTCTTGTTTCTACTCTAAATATCTAGAAACTCTTAAATCAAGAAGTACTCTATAGACGAGCAATAAATGTAGTGTTGTTTTCAGAAATGAAGAGAGTTTTACCTTAAAACAAGCAGAATAATCTGACAATGGGGGAAGCAGAGTAATCTAGTTTTCCTTTTGATATGAGACACATGTTGCATGCTTTAAGGTAAATCTGGCTTATGTCTTAGAACAGGACAGTATTTATTGCTTGTCTAGAAAATGCTTCTTGATTTAAGGATTTGTTTAGATATTTGGACCAGAAAGAAGATTAAAGCATGTATTTCAGTGTGAGCATTCAGATGTTTGCTGGTGAACTTCACACAGCAATCACAGGATATTTAATAATCTAATCAGTCAGACGGGTCTAAATGAAGTGTTACTGTAACACGTGTGTATCAGCTGCTTCAGGAACTGGATGTTGGTGTTGTATAGATGATCTAGTGTATATGGATGTGTTGTTGCAGTGCTGGTGAGTGTCTGATCTGTGCTTTGGTCTGTCTGCTGTTGGGAAGGAGACTGAAGGCACTGAGCTGTTCTCATGTTTTTCAGCAAACTGAATAAAACAGCTGTCTGTGAGCGTCAGCGGATCATTCTTTACTCTAATCTCTGATCAATCATCAACATGCTTTCACTGAGCACAGTGGGAAAATACTGCAGTATTGAGTAATGCCATTAATGAATTTTCTTACAATATACTGTAACATTTCCCTATAAAAAGCCTGTTTTATTACCGATATTTTTACATCATTTATTTATTTTTCAATAATTAATCTAAATGGTTTCATCACTCCTGTATTCCTGCGCACAATAGGGCTGCGCAACACTGGGAACATATTGCTGTTGAGTAATGCGAGGATGACATTTCTCCCCATATATCATCGTTTTTATTATCTAACTTTTAAACTAATTTATTTTCAATAATTATACTGAGGTTTAATTTTTCGCTACTGTGTTCGTGTGCATGATACAGTGGCATGATACTGGGAAAATATTGCAATATTGAATAATACGATGCTATTTTTATTACCTGTGTTTTTAAATCATTTATTTTTCAATAGTTAATCTAAATGGTTTCATCACTCCTGTATTCCTGCGCACAATAGGGCTGCGCAACACTGGGAACATTTAGCAGATAAGTATTTCATATGATATAACATTTCCCTAGAACATGCTGTTTATATTATTACGGTTTATTATTACGGTATTATTTTATTATTACGGTTTATTATTACGGTATTATTTTATTATTACGGTTTATTATTACGGTATTATTTATTATTACGGTTTATTATTACGGTATTATTTTATTATTACGGTTTATTATTACGGTATTATTTTATTATTACGGTTTATTATTACGGTATTATTTTATTATTACGGTTTATTATTACGGTATTATTTTATTATTACGGTATTATTTTATTATTACGGTTTATTATTACGGTATTATTTTATTATTACGGTTTATTATTACGGTATTATTTTATTATTAAGGTTTATTACGGTATTATTTTATTATTACGGTTTATTATTACGGTATCATTTATTATTACGGTTTATTATTACGGTATTATTTTATTATTATGGTTTATTATTACGGTATTATTTTATTATTACGGTATTATTTTATTATTATGGTTTATTATTACGGTATTATTTTATTATTACGGTTTATTATTACGGTATTATTTTATTATTATGGTTTATTATTACGGTATTATTTTATTATTATGGTTTATTATTACGGTATTATTTTATTATTACGGTTTATTATTACGGTATTATTTTATTATTACGGTTTATTATTACGGTATTATTTTATTATTATGGTTTATTATTACGGTATTATTTTATTATTATGGTTTATATTACGGTATTATTTTATTATTACGGTTTATTATTACGGTATTATTTTATTATTACGGTTTATTATTACGGTATTATTTTATTATTAAGGTTTATTACGGTATTATTTTATTATTACGGTTTATTATTACGGTATCATTTTATTATTACGGTTTATTATTACGGTATTATTTTATAATTACGGTTTATTATTACGGTATTATTTTATTATTACGGTTTATTATTACGGTATTATTTTATTATTACGGTTTATTATTAAGGTATTAATTTATTATTACGGTATTATTTTATTATTACGGTATTATTTTATTATTACGGTATTATTTTATTACGGTTTATTATTACGGTATTATTTTATTATTACGGTTTATTATTACGGTATTATTTTATTATTACGGTTTATTATTACGGTATTATTTTATTATTACGGTTTATTATTACGGTATCATTTTATTATTACGGTTTATTATTACGGTATTATTTTATAATTACGGTTTATTATTACGGTATTATTTTATTATTACGGTTTATTATTACGGTATTATTTTATTATTACGGTTTATTATTAAGGTATTAATTTATTATTACGGTATTATTTTATTATTACGGTATTATTTTATTATTACGGTATTATTTTATTACGGTTTATTATTACGGTATTATTTTATTATTACGGTTTATTATTACGGTATTATTTTATTATTACGGTTTATTATTACGGTATCATTTTATTATTACGGTTTATTATTACGGTATTATTTTATTATTAAGGTTTATTATTACGGTATTATTTTATTATTACGGTTTATTATTACGGTATTATTTTATTATTACGGTTTATTATTACGGTATTATTTTATTATTACGGTATAATTTTTTTATTACGGTTTTTTATTAAGGTATTATTTTATTATTACGGTTTATTACGGTATTATTTTATTATTACGGTATTATTTATTATTACGGTTTATTACGGTATTATTTTATTATTACGGTATTATTTTATTATTACGGTTTATTATTACGGTATTATTTTATTATTATGGTTTATTATTACGGTATTAATTTATTATTACAGTATTATTTTATTATTATGGTTTATTATTACGGTATTAATGTATTATTACGGTATTATTTTTTTATTACGGTTTATTATTACGGTATTATTTTATAATATCAAAATATTTATTCTGAATATTGTACTATCATATTAGTATTATTATTATTATTGATAGTGTATTACATTTTTCATTCATTCATTTTCCTCCAGTGTAGTCCCTTTATTCATCAGGGGTCACCACAGCGGAATGAACCGCCAACTTATCCAGCATATGTTTTACGCAGCAGAGCCCCTTCCAGCTGCAACCCAGTACTGGGAAACACCCCTACACACTCATTCACACACACACACACACACACACTGCGGCCAGTTTAGTTGATCAGTTCCCCTATAGTGCATGTGTTTGGACTGTGGGGGAAACCGGAGCACCCGGAGGAAACCCACACCAACACGGGGAGAACATGCAAACTCCACACAGAAACACCAACTGACCCAGCCGGGACTCGAACCAGAGACCACAGTGCTAACCACTGAGCCACCATGTCGCCTATATTACATTATACTGTATTACATTACTATTAAGAATATAACTTTGTGTGTGTGTGTGTGTGTGTGCGTGTGTGTGTGTGCGTGTGCGTGTGCGTGTGTGTGTGTGTGATCTCTGTCTAAGTGTGTTCAACATCAGTGTAAAAATAAACACAATCACATCATGAGCTGTTCAATCTGTATTAAATCTGTTAAGCTTATCCTTCAGGACTGATGTTCATCAGGTCAGAAACACACACACACACACACACACACACACACACACACACACACACACACACACACACACACACGAGCAGACGTCAAACACAACATCCTCACATTTATCCATCTTCAACATGAAATCCTCTGACATAACCTTCACCTCTCTCAGTGTACAGCAGGTTTAGTTAACAGTTCAGCTCCTGTATGGAGGATATATTGATTTAAATCCTAAACTAGCAGCGTGATTACATTCACTACATTACTTTTATTATCTCAGAGCGATATAGATAATATGAATACATGATCAGAATTAAAACCTGTGCTCCTAAAGTTCATTTACTTCATAAAAATAAAGGAGATGTGGAGAGTGTGTGAGTGTGTGTGTGTGTGTGTGTGTGCGTGTGTGCGTGCGTGCGTGTGTGTGTGTGTGTGTGTGTGTGAATGATAAGAGCTGATAATCTCTTCACTTTCATCATGTAAATATGATTAATTCTCTCCATCAGTGTTTGGTTCCTCTGGGTTCTCTGCGCTCTGGTTCTCCTCCACATGTTCCTCCTCCTCTTCTTTCTCTCCTTCAGCTTCTTCTTGTTTCTCTTCTCCGCTTTGGTTTATCTGTTCCTCTTCTTTATTCTCCTCCTCTTCCTGTTTCTCCACCTCCGTCTCTTCTTTCTTCTCTTCTTCTTCTTCCTCCGCTGGTTCGGTCTCACTTTTGGAGGCGTCTTGTACGTCTGGACTGAGCTCCTGAAGAAAGCATCAGTGTTTACACTCATGATCTGTGTGATGTGCATTAGATGTATATGTTAAACTGGAATATCTGATAAAACACTGGGGTATAAAGCAGCGTCTCCATCAGTGAGCAGCAGAAGACAATAACATCATCTATTCCTGCTGCTCCTGCACAGATATCACTGACAGAAGTGGAGTTGGGGATTTTCCACTGTGGAGTTTGTTCTCCTCTAATAAATGAGCAGCGCCTCAGAACACCAAGACCAAACGCACTGAACGCGGAGGCTTCTGGAGGCGTGAGACGGGAGCACAGACAGACACTCAAGACACTTCTGGAGGAATAATAATAGAAGAAGAAGAATACTGAAGCACTGTGATGACGGACTGATGGAGGACTGAGACCTTTACTATCAGCACAACAACATCTCACATCTGACACAATGGAGATCTGGAAACATGGAGACTTTTATAATTGTACAGACACACGGCTGTGCTGATGAATAACAGCGATTTTACCATCTTTAACTTTATTACGAACATACACTGCTTTAAAAATGTTATGAAACTCATTCCTGATCACATTTGATGATGATTGATGATCACAGAGCGCTGAACAGATCTGTTAATCCCTGTTGCTTTGCACACATCCTGTCTTGTTGATATGATTACACGCGTTACTACGGAGACATGTTAATACGCAGCTGTCAATCAATTCTGTGGGTGGGGAGACCGCACTCCTCCGTCACGCTGCGGTCGGCCTCACAATGGGAGGGATTTGGATCCTATTTTACCATCAGGACATTTAAATAAGAGGCTTATTGTGTTTATATCGCTCCAGTATGACTGTGGACACACCATACTACACACAGCTCTGTCCAAACAGCTTACAACAGAGGATTTTCATCATAGGTGCCCTGTAAAGGCACAATATGTTAGGTTATCTCCACTAGAGGGCGCATTATTGAAAACAAAGGAAGGTGGAGTTTGATGAGGGTGTGGTTGAGTGAGTTAGACGTGGTCTTCATCACATCCATCAGCGCTCGGCAGAAAACACCATTATAATACAGTATTGAAGATCTAGTAATGTTGGAGTTTTGTCACTCCCATATCACTCTAGATGAGTGTGTTGTCTGCTCAGGGTGTTATGAGTGACGTCTGTGTGTGTGTGTGTGTGTGTGTGTTTCTGCTCACCTGCTCCACTGCTGCAGGCCTGCTCTCATCCTCTGCTGTTCCGTCCTCTCCATCATCTGCACACACACACACACACACACACACACACACACACACACACACACACACACATAGATGAATAGATGAAGCATCAGCACCACCTGCTGGTCGAATCCAGCACTGCAGGCTCAGGAGTTGAAGAGCTGCTGAATTACACACACACACACACACGCACACACACACACCTCTACAGTAGATGGATGCTTCGATAAAACATTAGTTACAGAAACAATCTGAAACACCTTTCATGGATTCACACAGTTAAAAAACCAAAACTCAAATAAATAAATAAATTAGATTTGTGAGAGAATAATCAAGGCTTTCCTTAATTGTGAAGTCTGTTAGAACTACTTCAGTTGAGTAAAGTTATTAATAGGAATCGTTGTTTCTAAAGGAGTTATTCCACCAAGCTGAAAAGAGCTCCTCATTATCCGTGTGTGTGTGTGTGTGTGTGTGTGTGTGTGTGTGTGTGTCTCTCTTCAGCTCAGTCGAGTAGGTATAAAGGTTATCCGGCTCTTTAATGCTGTATACTGGTGTTGGGTAGCGGACGCTGGCTCAAGCACACTAAAGATTATAATTAAAACCCACCCGGGTCTCCTCTTTAGCCAGGGCCTCTGTTTTTGGTTTTAACAAACGCATCCCTCAGCTTTTTCTAAACTTTTTTAACAAAACCGTTCCTCCTTTCCCACTGATGTTGTCATTTCTAGTCAAGAATCATTGGTCATCTGGTTCTCTCTATGATCAGGCATGAGTGATTCATGAAGATGTCTGTACGGTCGTACCTGCTTCAGACGTAATCTGGTATGAGTGATTCATATTCAACTCAAATCAAGCGCAGCGCTGTGTGAACTGTTCGCTCGAGGCTCAATTTTTCTGCGCTCCTGCAGCCGAAATCATGTCGCGTGAACCTCCCCAAACACATCGATGACCGCACATTCGCCGCACGCACTCGAGTATAAACCAGGCTTTACCCTCTTGGTGGCGTTCTGCTGTGTTCACACCAGACGGGCAAATAAACGACATTATTCATGCGTAAATAGACGCGTGAACGTTTTGAGTCGCTTCATTGGCATGTCAAATTCACTTCACAATAGACACTGATTTGCATCATGGGCAGCGCTTCTCTCTGCCCGGCGACTCTAGCTTCATTTCTCAATGGCTAACATGGATTTTATTGAGAGAGTAGCTGTGCTTTATGTGCTTTAAGAAGGCTGAAAAACAGCGTCGATTCATTCGGCACCGTGTCTGAGTCCACTACATCCTTACAGAGCTGCAGCAGCTCTGAGTTCATCAACTCCTCCAGAAACTGAACCTGGATGATGGAGGCTTTCAGCGGTGCAGGCAGCTCCTGATTGGTTAATGTGGTGTGAATGTCCGCTGAAGTTTTCCAACTTGAGGGATTCGCTTGAAATGTGCGATACACGCGACAAACGCACACATCGCTCGACTTGCATGCTTCATTCACGTGGATCATGTCGAATGCGCCGCCTCATCCGCACGTATCGCGCAGCTGGATGTCTATTCACGTCTTTGCGTTGACCGACCATGTAAATCACTCGCGCTCGACGCTTTCATCAGCGTCTGGTGTGAACGCAGCAGGGTTGGTGATGTGTATGAGGGATAACGCTGTTCTGTCTGGAGAACTCAAGCGTCTGCAAACTGCTATAGTTTCACCAGACGTGTTTGGTTCAGCCTCAAGCATGTCCGCATATTAACACGGCTCATTACTTTACTACAGAGCGGCTGTGAGGATGACCGTCAGCTTCCAGAGTTCTGTAATTATCTTCTGTGTGCGATTAACAGCCACAGCATTGTACTCGCTGGTAAACAGGAACATTAGAGCGGTCCTTAAATAGTTAATGAGTAATAAATCCACAGAGTGTGTGTGAAATCAATACAGTCTGCATAATTAAAGAGCAGAATGAATGCGGCTCATATCAGCTGTAATAACACTGCTGTGCAGATGATGGTGTTTCAGATGCTGGAGATGAACAGTAATGGCCTTCAGTGAATACATCTGATGGAGATCGCTCATGTTTATTAGGCAGGAGCGCTGATGCTACAGTGAAGGGCTCGGGGTGATGGAGAGAGCAGCTCCACTCATGTAAACACTGCATCACATTAAACCCCTCATTCAGAAGCGTCCTTCATTACAGCGTCTTCAACACCAGCGCTGGTGTAGAGGAGAGTGGACTGCTGCTGATCTAACACACTGATACACTCAGAGTCTGCCTCTCCAGTCTAGACCACATCTCTACAACCTCTTACAAGAAGCATTCTCAGACACGCACAACATAATGTGTGTGTGTGTGTGTGTGTGTGTGTGTGTGTGTGTGTGTGTGTGTGTGTGTGTGTGCGCGTGTGTGTGTGTGTGTGTGTGTGTGCGTGTGTGTGTGTGTGTGTGTGCTTGCATGTGTGTGTGTGTGTGTGCGTGTGCGCGTGTCTGACTGTGTGAGTGTGTCTGTGTGTCTTTCTGTATGTATGTGTGTGTGTATGTGTGTGTGTGTGTGTGTCTGTGTGTCAGTGTGCGCGTGTCTGACTCTTTGTGAGTGTGTGTCTGTGTGTCTGTCTGTTTGTATGTGCGTGTGTGTGTGTGTCTGTGTCTGTCTTGTGTGTGCATGCATATGTGTGTGAGTGTGTGTGTCTGTAAATGTGTGTGTGTGTGTGCCTTTGTGTGTGTGTGCATGTGTGTGTCTGCATGTATGTATGTGTGTGTGCGTGTGTGTGTGTGCGCATATGTGTGTGTGTGTGTGTCTGTCTCTGTGTGTGCATGCATGTGTGTGATTGAGTGTGTGTGTATGTGCGTTTGTGTGTGTCTGTATATGTGTGCATGTGTATGTTTGCGTGTGTGTGTGTGTGCATATGTGTGTTTGTGTGTGTGTATGCATGCATACTATATGTGTAAGTGTCTACATTTGTGTGTGAATACTGTGTGTGTGTGTGTGTGCGCATCTGTCTTTGTGTGCATGCATGTGTGTGTTTGTGTGTCTGTATGCGTCCATGTGTGTGTGTATGCATGCTTGTGAGTGTGTGTCTGTCTCTGTGTGTGCAAGCATGTGTGTGATTAAGTGTGTGTCTGTATGTATGTGCGTTTGTGTGTATCTGTATATGTGTGCATGCATATGTGTGTATCCGTGTTTGTGTGTATGCGTCCGTGTGTGTGTGTGTGTTTTCTCCACTCCTCTTAAGCCGTGAATGCGTCAGACTTTAAACTCAGGCTTGTAGACAGGTTTCGCAGTTCGCTGCGTTGGAAAGTTCAAGCTTGGTGACCTCTGACCTGTGAAATTGCATCATGTGACCAATCGAAAATCAAAACATGACCTCAGTGTACAGAAATGTCCAATATGGAGCAATCGCTCGCTTATTTAAATGTCTAATCGTTTTGTTTGATCCTGCCCCTTTTGGCAGCGCCGTATGACAGAATTCCACACGCTCAAACTCAAGTGTGACCGCAGATCTTCAGTGAGTCTCCAGCTGATCTCCTGCTGTCTGATGAGCAGGTCCTGGATTCCACCAGCGCTCGCTATAGTGTCCGCTCATCTGCATACAGTCATATCAGCATGCAAATCTACACAGCAATCAGCCATCATCCGCTCGTCAGGTCACATGACGCATAATCAATCAGATGCAAATCAGCACAGGAGATGGAGATCAACACGCTCATAAAACCTGCAGCCGCGTCACAAGCCTTAATGATGATGCTTTTATGCAAATGAGGACGAATCATCACGTTGATAACCTCGTCATCATCAACGCTGTGAAATATGTGTGACAGAAGCGCTTTAATCTCAGAGGAGGAGGTATTCATCTCCATATGAGTGCTCTACTGCTGGAATTATTAGACCTTTCTCTTCTCTTATGAGTTTACAGACACACAAACACTGCAATACATGCTGCAAAACATGAGTTTCTGTCTTATTTCCAGTCCAAATATCTCAATAAAACCTTAAATCAAGAATCATTTCTGGACGAGCAGCAAATATAGTCTGGTTTTCATAAATAATGAGTGAAAGTGAAGAGAGTTTCTCCTTAAAGCATGTCGAATAACCTGACAATGCATGAGGGAGGTGAAGGAATCTTCTCTTTCCTTTTGAAATAAGATTGTTTTGTGTGTTTTAAGAAGAAATCTGGTTTAATTTCCACTCATTACTTCTGAAAACAAGTCCAGATCTAATAAATGTTTCTCATTTAAGACTAGAAACAGGACAGAAACTCAGAGTAAGAAGAGTTGAGTCCACTTCATTCACTCATCAGCATCTCCTTTCATAAGCGAGTCGGGGGGGTATTAAATCCTGTTGTTTGCTCATGAAAGCAGCGTTTGACTCTCTGAGAGCTGAATTAATGAGTGTGCGTTTAATCACAGCTACAACAGCCTCATAAACACAGGCGGCTGTAACACTGAACATCCATTGGGTTTACTCATGTTATTCAAGGTAAATGGTTGCAAACGATTTCATTCATTCATTTTCCTTCAGCTTAGTCCCTTTATTCATCAGAGGTCTTCACAGCGGAATGAACCGCTAACTATTCCAGCATATGTTTTACTCAGCGGATGCCCTTCCAGCTGCAACCCAGTACTGGGAAACACCCATTCACACACACACTCATACACTACTCTTGTGTGATCTATCAGTGAATATCGATGTGATCGTGACACTGAATCACACACTGAAAGAGGTAAGAGAGTGTGTGTGTGTGTGTGTGTGTGTGTGTGTGTGTGCGTGCGTGTGTGCGTGCGTGTGTGTGTGCGTGTGTGTGTGCGTGTGTGTGTGCGTGTGTGCGTGTGTGTGTGTGTGTGTGTGAATAAAAAGCTGCTACTGTGTTCAGATGAGGACCTGCAGATGCTCTAATCCTCCGTCTCTCGCCTGCCATGGCTTCAGAGAGTGTGTTTCTGCAGGATATCATCTAATTACACACCAGACACACTTTAACACCTCTCACATCTCTCTCTGTTCAGAGCTGCAAAAAGACCTCTCTCACACACACACACACACACACACACACACACACACAAGACCACACCGGCACTTGAGTACTTTAAGTATGGTCAACCCACACACACACACACAGTTGTAGTGTACAGACAGTATATTCTCTAAACTCAACCCAGCAGACAATCTGCACTCTTTACATCTTCACACTCCTTCATTCTGTCTGATCCATCAGCTCTCAAAACAACCAACACATACGGTAAAAAATAACGGGTACTGCTATACATGTGGGGACATTTGGTCTCAACAATGTGAGGAATACAAGGTACACACAGATACATGACTACACACACACACACACACACACACACACACACACACACACACACACATGTAAGCACACATACAAAATACACAGTCACACACACAGTCACACAAGCACAGCACATGGTCACACTCACAGACACACATAAACACAGTCACACATACACACTAAAACACGCATACAACCACCTATAAACACACAGACACACACACACAAACAGTCAGACAACACACAGTGACATGCACACAAACACACGCACACACACACACACACACACACACACACACACACACACACGCACACACACACACACACACACACACACACAGGCTGGTAATGACCTATTTCAGTGTCATTACAGTACTGTGAATGGACTGTCACCAGGAGCCCTGAGATGCTGGAGTGTGAAAGCCATCAGCGGCGCACACACACACACACACACACACACACACACACACACACACACTCACACTCACTCCTCCACCTTCTCCGCTTGCTCATTAATAGCGTCAGATCATCAGGAAAGGATGTTTCTCCAGCTTTATAATGGCCTCTTCATTTCTCCAAGACCAATAGATCCTGAACAGATGTGTGAGAATCATCATAATAACTGAGATGCTCTCTAGTGTTTGCAGATTTCAGTCGTGTGTCTCATCTGAGTCCGATAACTGCACTGAAATCCAGCTGAATGTGTACTTGATCTTTATTTCTGTAGCTCTTCACTGTGTAGATTGTGCTATAGATGGAGAAAACGTAATTCAGAAGGACATATTTCAGCACTTCCAGCGATCTGGAGTATGAATTAATTAGCAATATTAATAGTATTATTATCAAGAGCGTATGTTGAGACCACAGCCTCCCTCTGTTTCAGTAATAACACATTCATTATATGGTTATTAGAGTGGTATTATGTTGCTGTAATCATTTTAAATAAGATTTTAGATGAAGTGTGTGAATCGTCATGAAGTACAACACATTTACTGTGTGTCAGAATCAAACCGAGTACAGCCCATTCTGCAAATGAATCTCTTCATCCCTTTCTCTGTGAATATAGCTGATTTATTTTAGTGCGTTTGAATAAAGCAGATTTATTAAGCAGATTTATTTATTAAAATAATAGTTTAGTCACCGAACATCATAGAAATAGATAATACATTTAAACCCATGCTAAATATTACAAAACTACAATTTAAGTTTTTCTTGAATTTTGCTCTTTTATTTAATATTTTTCTATGACATGTTAATTTGGGTGTACTGGTTTTGTACCATTATCATAGGTTATTTTGTCAGATTAGCTCTAGATTTGGCTTCAGAACTGACTAATCTAATGTATATGCACTGATATAATATTGTAAAGCTTCCTATTGGAAATATTCATTTAACTGAGAGGCTTGTGAGAGGTGAACTCATATAAGCCGAGCACTGTAAGTCTAATGATTTACTCTGAGCTGCGCCCATTGAAATACAGTATAGAAGAAGAAATGATCATGCTAAATGAGATGCTGTTTGGAATAATGAAAAAGGAGAATTGCTGTCAGATAAGTGAAATCTGGGGGTGTGAAGGACACTGGCAATGTATAAAGTCTAGTTTACAGAAATAATGAGTCAAATGAAGTGAGTGTTTCCTTAAAACAAGCTAAATAATCTGTAAAGTAGACTCAATTTATTATAAGTGTATTACTGTGTCAGTAACCCTACACGCTTCATGAAGCAGACATGAATCCTGCACACTGGAAACTTGAATGAATTAATTAATTTAGCATCTGATATGGTCAGACTGAGCCACAGGCAGATCACCTCAGATCAGCTACTGAGATGAATCTGTTCAGTCCGGACATTCAGAGCCATTTCAGCTCCTATATTCAGAAATATTATTGACTTCACAACACTGATACTATTAGACCAGAACAATATCTGAACTGAGCATATTAGTTCTGATGAGACTGAACTGAACTGAATCATCACTGAACTAAACAGAACCATTAATGAACTGAACTGAATCATCTGTGAACTAAACAGAACCATTAATGAACTGAACTGAATCATCAGTTGACTGAACAGAACCATTAATGAGCTGAAAGGATCATCACTTAACCGAACTGAACCATTAAGACTGTATTGAGCTTCTCCACAGAGCAGCAGCGCCCCCTCTTGGACACTCACAGAACTGCAGTCTATCAGCATTACATCATCAGCTGCACACACACACACACACACACACACACACACACACACACACACACACACACACACACACACACAGTACAGGTCAGAGTCTGAACACAGACACACACACTTCAGCAGACATGCTCACATAGGCAGTTTTTGCAGAGCTAGTCCTGTTCCCTGGATGTGTTTGTTTTCTTGCTGCAGGATCATCAGTGTTGGTCAGATGGGGAACCTTTTAGACTCTGCAGCTGTTCTGGAGATTTCTGCCTAGAGTTTTCTACACACTTTTTTAAACAAATCAAAAAGCTCCCAATGTAGAGGTGAAACTCTAAAGTCTTTACTCAGAGATGACTTGATCAACTTTAGATCACACTATGTTTACAGTGCAAAGTGATTCTAAGCTTACAAATGGTACCTTATATAGGAGTATTGGCCCACCACAGGCCTATGAGGTATTAAAGGCAAACACTGAGGATGTCCTCAGGATTTACTGAGCTTAATCTAAACCCAATGCCTACCCTGAGACCTGAGGGCTGCGACACACAACACTGATGCCAAACAGCACTGATGAAACCCAACTGTGTTGATGCATCGTGTCGGCTCACATCTGGTTTTAGAGCACAGTAATTCATCAGTATGGTGCAGGGTCTCCTTTTGCTCCAATCCAGCATCAGCTGGTGTTGGGAATAACAGACAGGAGTCCAGCACAGCGGTCAGAGGGATCCTGAGCTGTTCTTCTTCAGAATAGTGTTCAGGTCACTACTGATGCTGCTGGAGGAAAACCTCTCCTGACTCGCTCCTCCAAAACACCCCAAAGTGCTCAATAATGTTTAGCTCTGGGTACTATGCAGGCCATGGGAGATGTTCAACTTCACTGTCATGTTCATCACACCGCTCTGTCTCCAGTCCTGCTGTGTGTATCGCTGCATTATCATCCTGATACACGCCACCGCCTACAGGATACAGTGTTTGACCCATTGAGTCACATGCTTCTCCAGAATGGTTGGGTAGTTCTTAGCATTTCCCATCTGGCACCAGTATTGTGCCAAGGGAATGCCATGATATTGAGCCCAAACCATCACTAACCACCGGCCCTTTCAGACAGCTTCCTCTGGCCTCCACAGCTCCTCCTGTTGGATGTGGTTCTTCTTCTTGGTGGTCTGCTGACATTACTCTGGACACCACAGCTCTTGATCATCACACACACTTACTGTCTCACTCACAGATGCGCACACACACTCTGTCCTCTTCTGAACTCTGCTGTGTCCCCATAATGCTGTGTTGTGTGCTGTATTTTCAGCAGAACTGTGCTGTTCCTCTGCTGATGAAGCCTTCACACTCTGATCATCTGCTGGACTGAAGATCAGTGAAGACTGAACAGCAGGAGGAGCACATGACCACAGCTTCAGTGTGCGACCCCTGTGTGTGTGTGTGTGTGTGTGTGTGTGTGTGTGTGTGTGTGTCTAACCATTGTCCTGTGTCTCCAGCGAGGTGGTCATGCTCCTCTTCTTGCGAATGATTCTGAGTCTGGCCTGAGACATCTCCCTCACCATGGACATCAGCTGATCCTCTGAGCTGCTGCTCACTGCTGCTGCGCTCTTGTCCTGCACACTCCCACACTTACTCTGAGGGTTCAACACCTGACACACACACACACACACACACACACACACACCAGTTCAGCAGTGTCCAGCACACCCCTCTGCTATGTGTGTTTCTGCACTCACGTCTCCATTCTGCCGTCTGTATTTGTAGATGGGTGGAAGAGACGCCGCTTTAGACCTGAAAACACAATCAGTTTCTGTCGGTGCACTGAAACACATGCTGTCCTTACTCTGAGTTTCTGTCTTGTTTCTGGTCCAAATATCTCCAAATACCTCAATCCAAAAGCGTTTTCTAGACAAGCAGAAAATGTAGTGTTGTGTTCAGAAATAATGAGACCAAATGAAGAGAGTTTCTCCTTAACACAAGCAGAATCATCTGACAATAGGGGAGCAGAGTAATCTAGTTCTTACTTTGAAATGAGATGATTCTGCTCCCCCTGTTGGCAGATTAGTTTGCTTGTTTTAAGGAGAAACTCTCTTCATTTGGTCTTATTATTTCTGTGCACAGGCTTTATTTTAACGATCTAGGCTTAAAGTCTAAAGCTCATTAAAAGCAGTCGAGCCTGTCTGAATCCAGTTCTGCTACTTTAAGGATGAAATAATCCACTCTGCGCCCGGCGCATGGTCTAACAGGGTTGAGCTCATTCTCTTCATGAGTTCTGGTTGTTTTTTGAGCAGAACCTCCATTAAACTAATCAGAGTCTCGTCTCTCATTCTCTTTAAGAGTCAGTTCTCCATGGTGCATTTGCTATTTACATGGCGACTTTATAAGTGTAAAAACTGAATGCTTTACTAGCGAGAAAACAGTTAAACAGAGCATCTGCAGCGCGAGGTTAAAGAACCAGCCTCCTCCATTCAGCCTCTTTACTTTCTCTTTACTTTACCCCTTTACTTTACCCCTTTACTTTACTCCTTTACTTTGCTGGAGTAAGGAAACGGTGTAAACTCACTCCACTGAACACATCCATTAGCCCACATGTTTAATCTCCTTTATTAAGAGCAGAGATTTGATCAAAACTATTCCTAAATTCAGTTCTAATCTCCAGCAGAGGAATAAATGATCAATAATAATGAAGTGTGGTCAAAACACTGAGTTATATCCAAACACACGTCCTGTTCTGATGACCCATATGGTGATGCAGACGTCTCCAAAACCCCACAGCTGGACAAATCTACACTTGTGTTTATTAAACAGATCTAAATCTGCAGATAATCAATAATCCTGCTGATAATAATCACATTATACAGATGCAGATGGTCATGACTGAACTGAAGAAGCCCCCCGAGGTGAAGAAGGCCTGGAGGCAGTGCTGTTTATATTGATGGAGAACATCATCATTTCTGGATCATTTTAATCCTTTAATTGTTTTGATCTGTAAAGATATGTGTGTGTTGCTGATCATCCTGTGTGTGTTCAGCAGTGTGTGAGTGTTTGGACCTGCACAGGCGCATAACTAACACACTCTGCTGGACTTTACAGCAGCTTCAGTTGGTCAATGGTGCTGTTGGTCTATTTCAGCTCCTCAGAATAGCAGCGCTCCAACAATGCGCCTTAACACACCTCCTTTATAGAGCAGCACACACACATGAGTCCACAGAGTGGTGCAGATGGAGTTACTATTGAAACAACGTGACGCAACACATGGAAATGACTGTTGTGCTGCTCTGAAAATACCAACACAACACACCAAACATGTCTTGAGCCTTGCGTTGGGTTTTGCTTGTCTAGAAAAAGCGTTGTGATGTGATGTGTGTGTTGTGCGTCTCTCACCCGTTGACTCTCTTCACCGCCGTGTGTTTGCTGAACAGCAGGTCGCTGTACTGAAGCTTCTTAAACTTGTCTCTGCCGACGGCCACGTAAAACTGCCCGTTCTCTAACTCCTTCCCATCCATGATCAGAGTGCCCTCGAAAGTGTACAGACTGGAGCAGAAGACAGCACAGGGTCATGCTTTCTTTAGCCTAACATGAGGTCTTAAAGGGACAGTTCATGCACAAATGAAGATCGCAGTGTGTGTGAGGCTATCTTAGCTTTAATGCTGCTGCTGCCTATTATGAAATAATTAAATAAAAGACAATACTCTGTTCTGATTGGTCAGATGACAATACTCTGCTCTGATTGGTCAGATGACAATACTCTGTTCTGATTGGTCAGATGACAATGCTCTACTCTGATTAGTCAGATGACAATACTCTGCTCTTATTGGTCAGATGACAACACTCTACCATGATTGGTCAGATGACAATACTCTGCTCTGATTGGTCAGATGACAATACTCTGCTCTGATTGGTCAGATGACAATATGTTATGTGGATGTTTTGTGTTACTGCAGCTTTAACTCTGATTCTTCTTATTTTAATCACAATAGAAGCTGATTTTCCATCTCTGTTCTGATGTGTGTGCGTGCGTGCGTGTGTGTTTGTGTGTGTACCTGTGTACTCCGCCCACAATCCGCAGGCCCATCTTCTCTGTGATCATCTCCAGAATCCGCTCAAATTGACCAATCACACGGCTGGGAATCAGACACCTCACTGCTGGATTCAGGACATCACCATTCGCCACAATACTGACAACACATGCGCACACACACACACACACACACACACACACACACACACACACACACACACACACACACACACATAAACACAGACATGCAAAAACACACGTACATACAGGTGCATACACAAAACATGACCATACAAACATGTACACACACACACATATGAACACACACAACAGCAGGAGGGAGAGTGGAAGATCCTGCATCTCTAGATGGAGAAGTGGCATGCTGAAGAGTGTGTGCAGGTCCACATTATGAGACACACACACACAGAACTCACAATATTGCGCAGGGCTCCTTGATGGGCTTGAGGAAGCGTGCAGAAACCATCACTCGACTCTGAGGAACAGGCTTCAGCTGCACAGAGAAACACAACATCAGCAAGAAGAGCACACACACACACACACACACACACACACACAGTTTTTAATGACTGTTGATATTCTGACACAACAACCTTCAAAGCTGAGAATGAAGCGAGCAATGACAATACTCTGTTCTGATTAGTCAGATCACAATACTCTGCTCTGATTGGTCAGATGATAATACACTGCTCTGATTGGTCATATGATAATACTCTGTTCGGATTGGTCAGATGACAATACTCTGCTCTGATTGGTCATATGATAATACTCTACTCTGATTGGTCAGATGACAATACTCTGCTCTGATTGGTCAGATCACAATACTTTGTTCTGATTGGTCAGATGACAATACTCTGCTCTGATTGGTCAGATGACAATACACTGCTCTGATTGGTCATATGATAATACTCTGTTCGGATTGGTCAGATGACAATACTCTGTTCTGATTGGTCAGATCACAATACTTTGTTCTGATTGGTCAGATGACAATACTCTGCTCTGATTGGTCAGATCACAATACTCTGCTCTTATTGGTCAGATGACAACACTGCTCTGATTGGTCAGATGATAATACTCTGCTCTGATTGGTCAGATCACAATACTCTGCTCTGATTGGTCAGATCACAATACTCTGCTCATATTGGTCAGATGACAATACTCTGCTCTGATTGGTCAGATGACAATACTCTGCTCTGATTGGTCAGATCACAATACTCTGCTCTGATTAGTCAGATGACAATACTCTACTCTGATTGGTCGGATCACAGTACTCTACTCTGATTGGTCAGATGACAACACATGTCCAGTGACCCCCACTTTGGGAAATTCTGATGTAGCCACGTTTTGTTAATCATTTTGGGAGGAGTGTCATTAACATATGTGGTTTCAACAACCAGAGTCATTTAGATCAGTCCGGTTTCATCTAGAATGTGGATTTACACCATTAATTAAACTCTCTGTAAGTCATTTCCCCCTGTGCTTTTCATTCAGCTCTCCATTCAGAAACAAATGCATGAAGTGATGGTGTAAACAGCACGAGCTGTTCAATGCTGTCGGATGATGATGATGATGATGATGATGTCAGCACATCACCAATATCCATGGCAACAGCCCTGTAATCCAGCGCACTAATACAGAGCTCGGCTCGCTTCCCTCTGAGAGTTCATAAAACTTTAGGACTGTCGTAAAGTCTTTCTTTTCTCCAGCTCAGCTTTTACTAGTGTGCAGTGCTGCGGGAGTACATGACGTGCCGTTCACATCGTCTCCCGAGAGCTTTGTTTGCGCTCTGGGCCGCAGCCATAGACTTAAATATGCATCCAAGGAGCTGGATAATAATTCACAGCTTAATAATTCATCGCCAAATGAGCCGACAACCAGCTGATTCTTCCCAGACGCTGCGTGTCTGAACGGTACACCTCGCTCAGACAGCCTTCTTCAACACTCCAGACACATGTGGAGGATCTACAACACTGTTACTATGCAGAAATCACTTTTATAAGGGCTTTAACCACAGTAGTGTGTGTGTGTGTGTGTGTGTGTGTCTCAGCAGTGTGTGAATATCTCCAGTCTCTAATGCTCAACAGTAATTAATTGTGTTCATTATAATCAGACTTGATGCTGAAACACTTTGATTGGCATTCTCCTTTTGTACATGTCATCAGAGGGGGAAAGCCCCGCCCACTAGTGCCCATCTCTCCATCTCATTAGCATAAACAGCAGCCCTGAGTGAGAAGCAGCCGTCTGTCCATTAGCCATTAGAGTGTTTGAGATTGATAATGTCAGCATAGACTAAGAGGATTCTAGATGTGGAGTT
Organism: Danio aesculapii; assembly: GCF_903798145.1. Classification (NCBI taxonomy): domain Eukaryota; kingdom Metazoa; phylum Chordata; class Actinopteri; order Cypriniformes; family Danionidae; genus Danio; species Danio aesculapii. Next base: position 57,360,702 of record NC_079450.1, on the reverse strand, counting down.
TTAGATCAACAGAGACAGGAGCGACATAGACTGAAGCACACATGCACACCTGACCAACACACCCTATGCTGATGCATATGCAGAGAGCTGGAGGACATTATCTGTGTGCTATTCTCAGCTTAAACTCAAACACACACACACACACACACTCTCTCTCTAAAGACAGCAGAGACGCATTTACATCTTGTATAAAGGTGTAGAATAGGTCTCCTTTAAATGTTCTGTTTGCTGAAGCTTTATATTCCTGAGAGACGTGCGGATGAACATGCATATACCCGACTGACTGCATTAACAAGCACAGGGGTTTATTTACTGCTCTGCTCTTCATTAGCAGGAGCTTTAATGAGAGTTACATACAGAAGTTGAGAGTCTGCGAATAAATGCAGATTTCAAATCCGCTAAAACATGAAAATAACTGATCTTATAGCGAGGGATGGACAACAAGACAATAATCTAATAACATAAGTCATCTCATATACTGATAATAATAGAGATACCACAATATACACTCACGCTGGTTGTTACTAGTTATTAAAACTGAGCTGAAGAAACACAATTCTTTAGGCTTTGCAGATAACTCAATTGTTTTATGTTCAATCCAAAGTCGAATTTGCAAAAACGATTAAGATAACTTAATTGATCTGTGTTTTAGACAAGAAGGAGTTGTGTGAAACAGTGTCGTGCCATTTCTGTAAATACAGTCAATTATAAGGACTATTTGTTTTTTACATTTTAAAGTGTTTACTCGTTCATGTGGGATCATATTTCTAACTTTATGACATTCAGGGATTCAGGGTTTGATTAAAAATAGAAATATAATATAAATAATAATAAACACTCTTCAAAAACTACTGACTACATAATAATAATAATAATAATAATAATAATAATGATAATAATAATAATAATAATAATCATGATGATGATGATGATAATAATAATAAAAATAATAATAATAATAATAATAATAATAATAATAATAATCATGATGATGATGATGATAATAATAATAATAATAATAATAATAATAATGATAATAATAATGATAATAATAATGATAATAATAATCATGATGATGATGATAATAATAATAATAATAATAATAATAATAATAATAATAATAATAATAATAATCATGATGATGATGATGATAATAATAATAATAATAATAATAATAATAATAATAATGATAATAATAATGATAATAATAATAATAATAATAATCATGATGATGATGATGATAATAATAATAAAAATAATAATAATAATAATAATAATAATAATAATAATAATCATGATGATGATGATGATAATAATAATAATAATAATAATAATAATAATAATAATAATAATAATAATAATAATAATAATAATAATAATAATGATAATAATAATGATAATAATAATAATAATAATAATCATGATGATGATGATAATAATAATAATAATAATAATAATAATAATAATAATAATAACAATGATAATAATAATGTCAATAATAATAATAGTAATAATATCGATGATGATAATAATAATAATAATAATAATAATATTAATAATAATAATAATAAAAATAATAATTATAATAATAACGATAAGAATAATAATATCGAAGATTATGTTAATAATAATAATAATAAAAATAAGAGTAATAATAATAATAATAATAATAATAATAATAATAATAATAATATCGATAATAAAATGCAAAATGTAAACATTGTAGTATCAAGATTGCAACATTCTCACGATGCTGTTATTCATGTTATTCAGTAATGGAGTATAATATTGCACTCATATAAATTATGAAACCATGTATTTTATGATTAGTATATATCTCTTATATTGCAGAGCTCTACTTACCACTCCATTGAGCTGAAGCGTTCTCTTCTTTCTGCTTCCAATCTGTGAATAACTACAAAAATACAAATAAAACTGATTATAATTCAGAGTAAAGTGTGTTTGCAGATTTTGTGATGCTCTTGTGAACTGCAATAAAAAAGCAGCGCGACTGCTCATATATTTCAATTATGAACTCATTATAAAGTTAATTCTTAAATATGTGAAAGTATTTACATTGCTTAGCTTTACAAAACAAGCTAAATATATATATTTATAACCATTACTTCAGAAAAGCACCATACACAATGTTTGCTTTGCCTCATGTGGATTCAGGAGTACAGCAGAAGGTCTGTGTGTTATTATACGTGATTATTACTGCAAGTTTGCGCTCGACGGACAGACAGATATATATAGACACACAGACAGACAGATATAGACACAGAGACAGACATGTATAGACGGACAGATATGTAGACAGACACACAGATAGACAGATATATAGACAAACAGCAGACAGAAAGACAGATATATACACAGACAGACAGACAGACAGACAGACATATACACAGACAGGCAGATATATACAGTATATAGACAGACAGATATATATAGACAGACAGACAGACAGATATATAGACAGACAACAGACAGAAAGACAGATATATAGACAGACAACAGACAGACAGATATATATAGACAGACAGACAGGCAGATATATAGACAAACAGCAGACAGACAGACAGATATATAGATATATAGACAGACAACAGACAGACAGATATATAGACAGACAGACAGGCAGATATATAGACAGACAGGCATATATATAGACAGACAGATATATAGACAGACAACAGACAGACAGATATATATAGACAGACAGACAGACAGATATATATATAGACAGACAGATATATATAGACAGACAACAGACAGACAGATATATAGACAGACAGACAGACAGATATATAGACAGACAGGCATATATATAGACAGACAGATATATAGACAGACAACAGACAGACAGATATATATAGACAGACAGACAGACAGATTTATATAGACAGACATATATATATAGACAAACAGACAAACAGACAGATATATAGACAGACAGGCAGATATATAGACAAACAGCAGACAGACAGATATATAGACAGACATATAGACAGACAGACATGTATATAGACAGACAGACAGACAGATATATAGACAGACAGATATATAGATAGACAGACAGGCAGATATATAGACAAACAGCAGGCAGACAGACAGACAGACAGATATATAGATAGACAGACAGGCAGATATATAGACAAACAGCAGGCAGACAGATATATAGACAGACAGACAGATATATAGATAGACAGACAGACAGACAGACAGACCGAGAGATATATAGATAGACAGACAGCTAGTATAACCCCTCCTCACTCGATCTTCTTGAACTTCTCTCTGCCGGCGGCCACATACTGCTCCCCGCTCCGCAGCTCCTCCAGCGAGAGCACCGGGTGTCCGCCGCGGGGGGTGTAGATGCTCCTGACGGCCCCGAACGGCGCCCGCACCCCGCCGGTCACCTCCCGCAGCACCGCCTCGAACCCGCACACCCGCCGCGCGTTCAGCACCAGCCGCCGGGGCTCGAAGAACGGGTCTCCGTTGCGGAAGAAATAAATGCTCTTCACCTCGGGCTGAGACAGAAAGTTGGGCTTCTCCGCACTCATAGCCACAGCTGAAGGAGAACAGCTAAAACGCGGAGTTACTGATAAATGCCCACAGCAGACACATCCTCAGCGTCCGACAGACAGACGGAGAGAGAGAGAGAGAGAGAGAGAGAGAGAGAGAGAGAGAGAGAGAGAGAGAGAGAGAAAGAGAGAGAACACACCGCGCAAACACAGATTATATGAGAGATGATGATGATGATGTCCTGAGATGCAGAAGTGCTGAACTGCTGATCATCTGTGCTCTTCCAGCGGTTTCTATAGAGACTTTATTACAGTCTTCAGTGCTGATGCCACACACACACACACACACACACACACACACGCACACACACACACACACACACACACACAAACACAAACACTCTCCTGAGACCAGCAGCACTTACACAGATCTGGTTATACTCTCGCTAAAGAATTTCCTTAAGAGTTTTTGTCTTGTTTCTAGTTTAAATATCTAAAAGTTGGTGGTTCATTCTGCTGTGTCGACCCCCAGATTAATAAAGGGACTAAGCCGAAAAGAAAATAAATGAATGAATGAATCATTTTCTAGACAAGCAACACATAGTCTTCAGAAATGAGTCAAAATGAAGAGAGTTTTTCCTTAAAACGAGCAAAATAATCTGACACAGGAAATAAATAAACTGATGTCAAATGGAATCAACTGTATTCATTTGTTTACTCCACTGCACATTATTTAGCTTGCTTTAATGAAAAACTCTTCATTTTGATTCATTATTTCTGAAAATAACACCATATTTAGAAATCTAGAAAATATGATTTAAGTATTTTTAGATATTTAAACTAGAAACAAGACAAAAACGTTTTAATGTATGCAGGAAATTCTGGTAAAATCAATTATTTACAGTATATATACACTCACTGGCCACTTTATTAAGTACACCTCACTAGTACCGGGTCGGGACCCCTTTTGCCATCAGATCTGTCTTAATCCTTCATGTCAGAGATTCAACAAGCTACTGGAAATATTCCTCAGAGATTTTGCTCCATATTGACATGATAGCATCACACAGTTGCTGCAGATTTGTCGGCTGCACATCCATGATGCCAATCTCCCGTTCCACCACATCCCAAAGGTGCTCTATTGGATTGAGCTCTGGTGACTGTGGAGGCCATTTGAGTACAGTGAACTCATTGACATGTTCAAGAAACCAGTCTGAGATGATTGGTGCTTTATGACATGGTGCGTTATCCTGCTGGAAGTAGCCATCAGAAGATGGAGACACTGTGCTCATAAAGGGATGGACATGCTCAGCAACAATACTCAGGTAGGCTGTGGTGTTGACACCATGCTCAGTTGGTACTAATGGACCCAAAGAAAATCTCCCCCACACCATTACACCACCACCAGCAGCCTGAACCGCTGATACAAGGCAGGATGGATCCATGCTTTCATGTTGTTGAGGCCAAATTCTGAGCTGAGCATCCGAATGTGTCAGCAGAAATGGAGACTCATCAGACCAGGCAACGTTTCTCCAATCTTCTGTTGTCCAGTTTTGGTGAGCCTGTGTGAATTGTAGCCTCAGTTTCCTGTTCTTAGCTGACAGGAGCGGCACCCGGTGTGGTCTTCTGCTGCTGTAGCCCATCCGCCTCAAGGTTGGACGTGTTGTGTGTTCAGAGATGCTCTTCTGCAGACCTCGGTTGTAACGAGTGCTTATTTGAGTTACTGTTGCCTTTCTATCAGCTGGAACCAGTCTGGCCATTCTCCTCTGACCTCTGGCATCAACAAGGCATTTGCGCCCACAGAACTGCCGCTCACTGGATATTTCCTCTTTGTCGGACCATTCTCTGTAAACCCTAGAGATGGTTGTGCGTGAAAATCCCAGTAGATCAGCAGTTTCTGAAATACTCAGAGCAGCCCGTCTGGCAGCAACAACCATGCCACGTTCAAAGTCTCTTAAATCCCCTTTCTTCTCCATTCTGATGCTCACTTTGACCTGCAGCAGATCCTCTTGACCATGTCTACATGCCTAAATGTATTGAGCTGCTGCCATGTGATTGGCTGATAAGAAATTTGCCTTAAGCAGTTGGACAGGTGTACCTAATAAAGTGGCCGGTGAGTGTATATATTAAGAAAACTTCTTGTTAATCAGGTTTTGTTTACTGTACCATTTTTACAGTTTTTACCACTGAAATCAAAGCCGTGTTTTCCAGTGTGGTCTTAGCCACTGTGTTCATTTCCAGTGTGCAACATCAGATCTGACTCTAGATTAAGAGTTTAATATCTGAGGATGTACAGTATAATACAGTATGAATCGCCTCTCCGCTCCGCCTAATTGGACACTGAGGGATTGATGTGCAACTGCAGCCCCTGGTTGCTCAATTCTACTTTTATCTTGGAACAAAAAACATGTTTGTTTGGTGTGTGTGTGTGTGTGTGTGTGTGTGCGTGTGTGTGTGCGCGTGTGTGTGCGTGTGTGTGTGTGTGTCGCGTAACAACAGTGTGTGAAGTGCTTTCGCCAGATCAGTGTCGAGGGACAGGCCTGGAGATCTGCTGCATTACTCTGCAGAGATGGCACTTCACAGCAGTGTTCTCTCTTTCTGTCATCAGTATTTCAGTAAATCAGCAGTTTTGTGATTCCTGTTTTTATTTTTCCCATTTATTTAATTGCATTATGGGATGTTGATCTTACTTTTAACCTCAAAGAGTGTAAAAATGTGTTTTCTGCACATGTGCAATAGTGTGCAGTGCTGTGTTGTGTGTGTTGGTGTTGTATATTACACTACAGATACCTTGTAATAAACTGCAGCACATTTTTATTTCTTATATTATTTATTACATTATTTTAAACCACTAAAATGTCAATAAAAGTCACTTTATTAAACTGTAGAGTTGAATTTTCATCATCAGAAGTGGACAGAGAAGAGATCAACATCCCATAATGCGATTGGAGGAAACCCATGCCAACACGGGGAGAACATGCAAACTCCACACAGAAATCATCTGCCAATGAGCTGAACAGAATAATCTGATTTCAGAGTGATGGCAGGATTATCTCTCTTCCCCCTATTGTCAGATTATTTTGCCTGTTTTAATGAATAACTCTCTTCATTTTGACCCATTATTTCTGAAAACAACTCTCTCTGTTTTATTGTCTAGAACATGCTTCTTGGTTTAAGAGTTTTTCAATATTTGGACTAGAAACAAGAGGAAAAATCAAGAAAATTCTTGACAAATGTAAAATTAGTTTGCATTTATGCAGTTGTGCACATGCTTTATCCTGAGTGTTTCTTTACCCTGAGTGTTGTGTGTGTGTGTGTGCGTGTGTGTGTGGACTTTATTCATTTATTCCTGCAGTTTCCTCAGTTCCCCAGCAGGTGGAGCTCAGCACCCACCCGCGAGTGGGGATGCCCAACCTCGGTCCAGGAGGGCCGGTGTCCATGTGAGATTAGCTCCAGCCTCATCAGGCACACCTGGGCTAGCTCATCAAGCTCTTAGACTTTCTAGAAACATCCACTCAGGTGTGTTGAGGCAAGCTGGAGCTAAAATCTGCAGGACTGAGTTTGGGCACCTGCCCGTGACCCTCATCTGCACGTTTGGGTGTGTCTTGAACCGCTTTAGTGTCGTTTATTTTCATTAATTTCAGTAATGTAAACCGTGTGTATTATAGCTGACACCTACAGATCAATATATTAGAGAATTGTAGACTATTATAAGACATAAATATATGTTAAAGAGATGTTCAGACTTTTGAAGACGCTCTGACAGGTTAGTTCTGATGTAGGACAGCATTTCTCAGTGTCTGTAAGCAGATGATCATCAAATCATCAAACTGAACACCTTTAACACTCATATCACACTAAACCAGAGCCACTGCTCAAGTTAGCTCAGTGTTCTTGCTAACAGCTCTGTAGGGAACATCAGACTGTGTTCAACGCCTCTATAGTGCGCACTCTGCTGCATTCCCTGGAGATCAGTATTAGTATAGAGCTAATAGGGCACAGTACATCACACAATGATCATTATCGCGATGATTGTATAATCCAGTGTTTCCCAACCCTGTTCCTGGAGGCACACCA
>NC_079450.1:57333101-57348101 GCF_903798145.1 Danio aesculapii | reverse complement strand
TGGTTCATTTGAATCAGGGACTGAATCAGTGAATCAGTTTCATTTTGCAGGAGAATTGAAGGGTTTTGCCAAATGGGAAACAATTTGGAAAAACTGTAAGTGATTTTCCCCCCTTTAAAACAAGCTAAATAATCCAGTTTCTGCTTTTACATGAGATGATTCTGCTTGTTTTAATGAGGAACTCTCTTCATTTCTGAAATCAACACTATATTGTTTTGCTTGTCTAGGAAATGCTTCTTGATTTAATAATCTGTAGATATTTGGATTAGAAACAAGACAGAAACTCTAATAAAGAGAACCTTTGTCTGCAGTGCTCGTGCTGTAGTTGTCTGCTGATGCATGCACCGCTCCTATAGTTAATTAAAAGCTCTCATTATAATCTCAAACTGATTTACAGCCTGTAACATGTGTTGAAGAAAAACACTTTTAAACTGTGAGCTATTCTGAACAACACATCTGAGTTAGAGCAGAGCAAACATTAATCACCATTAATAGCTCACTGTGGCCTCACAGCAAGAAGGTCTCTGGTTCGAGTCCCGGCTGGGTCAGCTGGTGTTTCTGTGTGGAGTTTGCATGTTCTCCCTGTGTTGGTGTGGGTTTCCTCCGGGTGCTCCGGTTTCCCCCACAGTCCAAACACATGCGCTATAGGGGAATTGATCAATTACATTGGCCATAGTGTATGAATGTGAATGAGTGTGTATGGGTGTTTCCCAGTACTGGGTTGCAGCTGAAAGGGCATCCACTGTGTAAAACATATGCTGGAATAGTTGGCGGTTCATTCCGCTGTGGTGACCACTGATGAATAAAGGGACTAAGCTGAAAACAAAATGAATGGATGAATGTGTGCTGTATCAGTAATCTGTATAATGTAATGTCTCCTCTCTATACACGCGGTTCATAACTGTACACTGAGCTGTAATGTTGGATAATGACGCTTCACTTGTCATGCTGTTTGCTGTCAGTGATGCACAGTAGAGGTTTATCTGACCTCTGATGTTGATTATTGATTATTGCACTGTATATATAGTAAGTGTGTCACCGTGATGGTGTTTCCCTTTGGTCCATTATTTGTCTTTCTCATCCTCATATGCTTATGATTGTGTTAACTTGTGTGTAAGAAGAGACATGATGACATGATGACTTCAGAGCGCTGCTGTATTAACACTGTTCATTTACTGTAGTTCACTGTACACATTTAAAATAGCTTCTACGGTTTGTACCGTGTTGACAAACCCAATGTTGGGTTATTTTTTTATTTGAAAAATATATATATAATATATAAATGTATAAATGACACTTTTTTTAACCCAACGGTAGGGTTACCACAAGTACACAATATTCATTAATTAATTTTCCTTTTGCTTCGCCACAGCAGAATGAATCACCAACTATTCCAGCATATGTTTTACACAGCAGATGCCCTTCCAGCTGCAACCCAGTACTGGGAAACACCTATACGCACTCATTCTCTCACACACACCCACACACACTCATACACTACAGCCAGTTTAGTTGATCAGTTCCCCTATAGCACATGTGTTTGGACTGTGGGGAAAACTGGAGCACCCGGAGGAAACCCACACCAACACGGGGAGAACATGCAAACTCCACACAGAAACACCAACTGACTCAGCCAGGACTTGAACCAGAGACCTTGCTGTGTGGCCACAGTGCTGACCACTGAGCCACCGTGACACCCAAGTACACAATATTGCTAAATTATTTTATTTCACATTTTCAGCTCAGAAATAAAGACACTGAAAACGTTGGGTGGTTTTAATCTTGATTTGGGTCAAATATGGATAAATCTAACTGTTGGGTTAAAATTTGAAGTTTAAATTATGTAAAATTATAACCCAATAGCTGGATTTGTCCATGTCTGACCCACATTTAGGCTGAAAACCCAATCATTTTGAGTGTCTTGAACATTGATGAGAACTTAATTCTCTAAGAATGTCAATATCTGCCACCCAGAAGAACAGTAAGAGCATCGTGTAGATCTGAACTCTAGAGTTTCTGCAGTTCTTATCCAGTCTGGACACACTGGCTTTCATATTGAATTGGATTATGCGATATTAGACACTAATAAATATGCTGAATTATTATAATGTGGCTCAGTGGTTAGAGCTGCTGCCTCACAGCAAGAAGGTCGCTGGTTTGAGTCCCGGCTGGGTCAGTTGGTGTTTCTGTGTGGAGTTTGCATGTTCTCCCCGTGTTGGTGTGGGTTTCCTCCGGGTGCTCTGGTTTCCCCCACAGTCCAAACACATGCGCTATAGGGGAACTGATGAACTAAATTGGCCGTAGTGTATGAGTGAATGAGTGTGTATGGGTGTTTCCCAGTACTGGGATGCAGCTGGAAGGGCATCCGCTGTGTAAAACATACGCCGGGATAGTTAGCGGTTCATTCCGCTGTGACGGCGACCCCTGATAAACAAGGAACCAAGCCGAAGGAAAATGAATGAATGATTATTATGACTAAACATTTGGTCGAATATAGACCAACCCAACAAATGGGTTAAAAAAAGTGTAATTAAATGTAAGAGATAAAAATAACCCAACGTTGTGTTATTACAGTGCACAGTATGCTTATTTCAATCACTAAATGCCCACTTCTGCTAATATCGACTCAAATAACACACACATGTTTTACTTAAACACTTTTATTGACATATTTCAGCAGTCGACACCTTCCAGCAGGCTCTGAAATGACTTTATCTGTAATAAACTCTGATTAGGCCTGAAATACAGTAGTGGAGCACAACATTCAGCGCGACAGATATCCCGAACATCCTGCAGTGTGTTGTTCATTTACAGGATTAACACTGCGAGATGAAAAGCTCCGTGAAGCAGCTGTTGATCCAGAGAGACCAGCGGAACACTTGATTATTACTGTGATCTAAAGTCATCGGTGAGGAGACGCTCACATACATCACACGTCTGATGGATACTGTAAGCAAGCATGACACTCAACACATCATCTAGATTTATATGTCTATATTTTTTTGCATTTGTACATCTCAGACACAACGAGGGGAGAGTTACTTCTGCACTATCTACACTTCCTGAGCTTGAGTCGCTCACATTTATTAATAAGGCTCAGTTATACTCTGGTCACAGAAGATAAGAGAAGACAGACAGACAGACGGAGGAGGGTCAGTGGGGACAACATCAGCCATCATAACAGTCATCGTATATTGAGAGTAGAACTGATACTGACAGAACCACAGTGTGATCGAGTCACGGAAACAGCACACAGCCGATTACGCAGGAAAGAAACAACTAGTAACACTCTTCTGTCCAGCCGAGTCCTTCATCATCATCATCTTCTTCATCATGGACAGCCGCTCAAACCACCAGCCAGTGATGGAGCTGTGAGAAACGAGACATGTTCACAATTCAAATCATTTGAATCGTTCAGTTGTTGAGTGGACAATCACTCTGAATTAACCATTTGAATCAGTGAGTTGTTTACAGGAGAATCACTCATAATGAACCATTTGAATCAGTGAGTTGTTTACAGAAGAATCACTCTGAATGAACCATTTGAATCAGTGAGTTGTTTACAGAAGAATCACTCTGAATGAACCATTTGAATCAGTGAGTTGTTTACAGGAGAATCAATCACTCTGAATGAACCATTTGAATCAGTGAGTTGTTTACAGAAGAATCACTCTGAATGAACCATTTGAATCAGTGAGTTGTTTACAGGAGAATCACTCTGAATGAACCATTTGAATCAGTGAGTTGTTTACAGAAGAATCACTCTGAATGAACAATTTGAATCAGTGAGTTGTTTACAGGAGAATCACTCTGAATGAATCACTTAAATGAGTTGTTTACAGGAGAATTACTTTGAATGGATCAATTGAATCAATGAGCTCGCACTCAGTGGGTTGTTTACTGATGACTCTCTTTGAACAACTCATTTGAATCAGTGAGTTTTTTACAGTAAACTCACTCTAAATGGTTCATTCGAATCAGTGAGTTGTTTACTGTAAACTCACTCTGAATGGATCATTTGAATCAGTGAGTTGTTTACTGTAAACTCACTCTGAATGGATCATTTGAATCAGTGAGTTGTTTACTGTAAACTCACTCTGAATGGATCATTTGAATCAGTGAGTTGTTTACTGTAAACTCACTCTGAATGGATCATTTGAATCAGTGAGTTGTTTACTGTAAACACACTGAATGAATCATTTGAATCAGTGAGTTGTTTACTGTTAACTCACTCTGAATGGATCATTTGAATCAGTGAGTTGTTTACTGTAAACACACTGAATGAATCATTTGAATCAGTGAGTTGTTTACTGTAAACTTACTCTGAATGGATCATTTGAATCAGTGAGTTGTTTACTGTAAACTCTCTCTGAATGGTTAATTTGAATCAGTGAGTTGTTTACTGTAAACTCACTCTGAATGGATCATTTGAATCAGTGAGTTGTTTACTGTAAACTCACTGAATGAATCATTTGAATCAGTGAGTTGTTTACTGTTAACTCACTCTGAATGGATCATTTGAATCAGTGAGTTGTTTACTGTAAACTCACTCTGAATGGTTCATTTGTATCAGTGAGTTGTTTACTGTAAACTCACTCTGAATGGATCATTTGAATCAGTGAGTTGTTTACTGTTAACTCACTCTGAATGGTTAATTTGAATTAGTGAGTTGTTTACTGTAAACTCACTGAATGGATCATTTGAATCAGTGAGTTGTTTACTGTAAACTCTCTGAATGGATAATTTGAATCAGTGAGTTGTTTACTACAGACTCACTCTGAATGGATCACTTGAATCAGTGAGTTGTTTACTGTAAACTCACTCTGAATGGATCATTTGAATCAGTGAGTTGTTTACTGTTAACTCACTCTGAATGGATCATTTGAATCAGTGAGTTGTTTACTGTAAACTCACTCTGAATGGATCATTTGAATCAGTGATTTGTTTACTGTTAACTCACTGTGAATGGATCATTTGAATCAGTGAGTTGTTTACTGTAAACTCACTCTGAATGGATAATTTGAATCAGTGATTTGTTTACTGTTAACTCACTCTGAATGGATCATTTGAATCAGTGAGTTGTTTACTGTAAACTCTCTCTAAATGGATCATTTGAATCAGTGAGTTGTTTACTGTAAACTCTCTGAATGGATCATTTGAATCAGTCAGTTGATAACATGAGAATCTGCGAGCTGTAAATGGAAACTCAGAATGAACTGATCAATTGAATCAATGAGTTGTTAACTGAATACTCGCACTCAGTGGATTGTTTACTGGTGACTCTGTGAACAAATCAAGTTGGAGACTGCAGACAGATGTTTTGAATCAGTGAATCACTGACTCATGAACAGAAGTGATTTGATCAGTCTGATTCACGAATGGTTTGTTTAATGCAGCAGGTCATTCAGCGAGGTTCAGCTCATTCAGCTCGAGGTTTGCTAAAATGAGAGAGAACTGTTAAATGCAGCAGTGTAGTTAAATGAGTGTAGTTAGTGTCCAGCGCTGTTGTGCTCTGCTCTTATCGAGGAGCTTTAGAGGCTCATCACCACTAAAAGCGCTCGATCTGTGATAACGGCGCAGGAAAATGTCATGTTTAGCATAATTGAAAGTTCACCCATTAAATTTATGTAATCTCTGTGGTGTGTACAAACACATGAAACAGCAGTGTGTGTGTGTGTGTCAGCGGCTCACCGTGAACTGCCGCACCTCACCGCGCTCCACCAGGTGATGGTCAGTCTCAGGAGTGATGGCGTACGCCAGTTTCTGAACACACACACACAGAGAGAGAGAAACAGCCAGAAAACGCACACACACACGCACACACACACACACACACACACAGAAATTTAAATCTGGGTTGTGATGTGTACTCTATGGTCAATGTTGAATTAGTAATGAGTAGGTCCACATGGACTCTGTGCCCGCAGAGTTTTAGCCCATCATTGATTCTGTTTATTTACTTGTGTAAAAGTGTGTACATTTATATTTATTCAGTTTTTAAATTAATTTCAGTAATATTATTGAGTAATATGAAAATGTTGATCTGATTTATCTACAATACAGTTTGTACAGGGATATTTTCTGTCTTTTAGTAGAGATATTATATGAGAGACTTGCTTTGTTTACCAAATAAAGTGGATCTAGATGGATTTGCATTGTAACCATTAAATACAGGTTATAAAGGTGTTACTTTGTATTTCATATATTAAAGTTTTAGTTATGATACTCCTAAAATCCTTCAGCAGAAATCTTATTTTTAACACAGTTCTGCACAGAATTAGCAGAAAACGTCCACAGATTCTGTCTGGCCCTGCTCATGAGCAGGTTTAAAACACAGAACTGTATGTTATGTTAGTGACCTGAATCTACATTAGACTGAACTGAACTGGTTCATAATTGATTCAATTTACTACATTTCTGATAATATGTGTACAGAGTCACTCTGGATAAAAGCCAAATATAAAAGCATCACATTGGATTAAACTGAACTGAACTGAATTTATTAAGAACAGATGGAGTTTGTAACGTATTGTTCTGATGTGAATCAACTCTGAAATGATTTGAGTTTGTTTCTACACTGGTGAAATTTGCAGCAGTGTAATTGTTACATTAATTTTTCATAATTGATTTGCAACATTGACACTGAACTGAACTGAAGCCACTCTGAACTGAACTGGTTTCAGAACTGATGAAGTTATTAACAGTGTAACTGTTATTGAACTGAACTCAACTAAACTGAATTCAATGTTTTAAAGCGGATTATATTTGCAACATTGACACTTCCTGAACTGAATTAAAAGCAAGCTGAATAAATCTGTCATAACAAATCTGCTTAACTTTACAACGTCAGGACAATTGATCAACTGGATTTAATCAACAATTACCTTCGTAATAGACATTTAGGGCGCACTCACACTAGGCTATCTGAACCGTGCCCAGGCATGTTCCCTGGTTCGTTTAGTGTGAGTGCTATAAATTGGGCTCAGGCATGGTTCAGTTGGCCGGCCATGGCCTGGTTGGAGGAGGTGGTCCAGAGCGTGGTTCGATTGGGCTTTGGAGCGGTACGCTTGTAGTGTGAGTGCAAAGTGCACCTGAGCCCGAAACTGAAGATGCAACGTGACTTTTAAGGGACTGTTTGATATGGATTAATTAATCATTCTTACTGTTCAATGAACACGAGCTGTCAGAGTTAATTAAAGATGCACACCCCTCACTGCACGACACCTTCAGCAAACCTCCTGATACCTGCCGCACGAGGACTTTATCAACTTTTAGGAGCGTCAACAGAGCTGTATCTGTTCAGCAATAGATCTGACTGCGTATCACTGCATTACTAAAGCGATATAACTTAAGCAGTGTCCACTGTGCTGAGCGAGAGAGCTTCTCTTCTGTTAAAATGAAGCCGCATCATTGATAAGGAAAGCGTGCGCAGGGTCAGTGGATAAAGATGCAGTGTGAGTGTAGGCCGAGGGGGAGCGGGCAGGGGGGGACAATCACACTTCGGCACGGTTCAAAGCAACTGTACCTAGTGTGAGTACACCCTTGGACACCGAAATCAACACTCAAATGAATACTTTAGGACCATTTTTGAACTGAACTGAATCCACTGTCAGATGAATTGAATTGGCTTCAGAATTGATCAACCGTGCAGCATTCTGTAAGAGAATTGAGCTGAATGATGCTGTCTTCAGTGCAGTCTTTCTGTCGTAACTCTGCAGCGATATCTGATGTTAATGCAGAACTAATAAACAGTTATCTTCAACACAGCGCTCAGTGTCGCTCTGGAAAACTCACATCACAGAAGCTTCCGGGCAGCGAGCAGAACTTGTAAAAGGCGTAGAGCGGCACCATGATCATGGAGGAGATGGACAAACACCAGCCCACCATCGTCGCCCACGTGGGGAAATAATAGGAGCCGTACTTGGGAGGATTGAAGGTGGCGAAGCTGATTACAACCATGAACTGAGAACAAGAGAAAACCAGCATCATTAATTCAGTGTGTGTGTGTGTGTGTGCGTGTGCGTGTGTGTGTGTGTGTGTGTGTGTGTGTGTGTGTGTGTGTGTGTGTGTGTGTGTGTGTGAATAAGAAAGACTGCAGACGCACCAGGAGAAAACACGGGCTCACAAACTTCCAGCATAATCTCCAGTACAGGCCTGGTCTCTGACCGATCATCTCCTGGATATCATCACTGAAGCGATCCACTCCTACACACGCACGCACGCACGCACGCACGCACACACACACACACACACACACACACAAGGCAAAATTATTCACCACAACAGATCAATTACTGTAGTTTGTTACCATAGCAACTATTAAATAACCACAACAGATCAATTACTGTAGTTGTTGTGTTACCATAGCAACTAAAGAATCACCACAACAGATATATTATTGTATTTTTTGTTACCATAGCAACTGTAGAATCACCACAACAGATCAATCACTATAGTTGATGCGTTACCATAGCAACTATAGAATCCCCATAACAGATCAATCACTATAGTTCATGTGTTACCATAGCAACTGTTGAATCACCACAACAGATCAATCACTATAGTTGTTGTGTTACCATAGCAACTGTAGAATCACCACAACAGATCAGTTCTAGGGCTGTATTATATTATAGTATGCTTGAAAAAACCCTCGGCTATGTACTACACATTACTGCTTTTCTCAGTGGATATTTGCAGCACATGAGCACAGTGAACACGACAGTTTCCTGCATCCCCGGTGCTCTGGAGTGACTGCGGGTTGTGGCTCCTGAGCTCCCCGTGACTGGAACGCGTGTGTCGGCTGATGGAGCTGCAGGTCTCCGGCTCTCCGAAAGGCCAGAGCGGCCCGGGGCGCTGCTTCTGCCGTGACCCGCCGTCTCTGGATCTGCGGTTCAGTGCTGCTATGATCCCCTGGGCGGACTCACTGGGTCACACTGAAGTTCAGGTCTCCAGGAGCCGCTCCGCGCCGCAGGGAGAGCCGCAGAGTTCACGCCCAAGCCCCGCTGCCGAGAAACGGCTTTCCAGGACATCGCCAGAGAGCGGAATACATAGAAACCCCCGGAGACATGGCTATTTAAGAACAATCCGTAGCACTTTACAGTAAGGTTGGATTAGTCAATGCATTTACTAACATGAACAAACAAGGAGCAGTGCCTTTATTACTGCGTTTGTTCATGGTAGCTAATGTTGAAAATGCAGTTGTTCACTGTTTGTTAGCATGAGGTTATGGGTTGTTGTAACCCAATGCTGGGTCAAATATGGTAATAAGGTATTTTTTTTCAATCAACTTATGAACTGAATTATTCAAATTTGAGTATCATTTAGAGACATATGAAAAAACATGTGTACAGGACCACTGCATATAAAACAACAGACTTTTTTATAGTCAAAACTCTTCACTTGAGGTACGTGCTGGTTAATACTTACATAAAAATGTCAATATAGAGGTATGTAGAAGTTATGAAATAAAAAAATCAAAGAAATATGCATTTATTTAATGACAAAAGTCATAATAATAATAATAATATGGATTTTATTCATTATTTCATTTTGTTTCTTTGTTTTGTTTTACTTTAACTGTAATCAAGCCTTTAGTAATGTTGTCGCATGCTCTTGTTTTTGAGTTTGTAATGTTAGTTCAGCTCAATGTGGATCAATATCTCTCACTGTGGAGTGTTGTGGCGCTGATGAGAGAGTGGATAGTTTAATGATAGAGATGGGCGGCGGGTCACACCATCAGAAAACACATCAGTCTCTAATGCAGCATCAGAAAACACATCAGTCTCTAATGCAGCATCAGAAAGCACGTCAGTCTAATGCAGCATCAGAAAGCACGTCAGTCTAACACAGCATCAGAAAACACATCAGTCTAATACAGCATCAGAAAACACGCCAGTCTCTAATGCAGCATCAGAAAGCACGTCAGTCTAATGCAGCATCAGAAAACATGCCAGTCTCTAATGCAGCATCAGAAAGCACGTCAGTCTAATGCAGCATCAGAAAACATGTCAGTCTAATGCAGCATCAGAAAACACATCAGTCTAACACAGCATCAGAAAACACATAAGTCTAACACAGCATCAGAAAACACATCAGTCTAAAGCAGCATCAGAAAGCACGTCAGTCTAATGCAGCATCAGAAAGCACGTCAGTCTAACACAGCATCAGAAAACACATCAGTCTAATACAGCATCAGAAAACACGCCAGTCTCTAATGCAGCATCAGAAAGCACGTCAGTCTAATGCAGCATCAGAAAACATGTCAGTCTAATGCAGCATCAGAAAACACATCAGTCTAACACAGCATCAGAAAACACATCAGTCTAACACAGCATCAGAAAACACGTCAGTCTAATGCAGCATCAGAAAACACATCAGTCTAATGCAGCACCAGAAAACACATCAGTCTAATACAGCATCAGAAAACACATCAGTCTAATACAGCATCAGAAAACACATCAGTCTAATGCTGCATCAGAAAACACATCAGTCTAATACAGCATCAGAAAACACATCAGTCTAATGCAGCATCAGAAAACACATCAGTCTAATGCAGCATCAGAAAACACGTCAGTCTAATGCAGCATCAGAAAACACATCAGTCTCTAATGCAGCATCAGAAAACATGTCAGTCTAATGCTGCATCAGAAAACACATCAGTCTAATACAGCATCAGAAAACACATCAGTCTCTAATGCAGCATCAGAAAACACGTCAGTCTAATGCAGCATCAGAAAACACATCAGTCTAATGCAGCATCAGAAAACACATCAGTCTAACACAGCATCAGAAAACACGTCAGTCTCTAATGCAGCATCAGAAAACACATCAGTCTAATGCAGCATCAGAAAACACGTCAGTCTAACGCAGCATCAGAAAACACGTCAGTCTAACGCTGCATCAGAAAACACATCAGTCTAATGCAGCATCAGAAAACACGTCAGTCTAATGCAGCATCAGAAAAAACATCAGTCTAATGCAGCATCAGAAAACACGTCAGTCTAATGCAGCATCAGAAAACACGTCAGTCTCTAACACAGCATCAGAAAACACATCAGTCTAATGCAGCATCAGAAAACACGTCAGTCTCTAACACAGCATCAGAAAACACGTCAGTTTAATGCAGCATCAGAAAACACATCAGTCTAATGCAGCATCAGAAAACACATCAGTCTAATGCAGCATCAGAAAACACATCAGTCTAATGCAGCATCAGAAAACACATCAGTCTAATGCAGCATCAGAAAACACATCAGTCTAATGCAGCATCAGAAAACACATCAGTCTAATGCAGCATCAGAAAAAACATCAGTCTAATGCAGCATCAGAAAACACGTCAGTCTAATGCAGCATCAGAAAACACATCAGTCTAATGCAGCATCAGAAAACACATCAGTCTAATGCAGCATCAGAAAACACATCAGTCTAATGCTGCATCAGAAAACACATCAGTCTAATACAGCATCAGAAAACACATCAGTCTAATGCAGCATCAGAAAACACATCAGTCTAATGCAGCATCAGAAAAAACATCAGTCTAATGCTGCATCAGAAAACACATCAGTCTAATACAGCATCAGAAAACACATCAGTCTAATGCAGCATCAGAAAACACATCAGTCTAATGCTGCATCAGAAAACACATCAGTCTAATGCAGCATCAGAAAAAACATCAGTCTAATGCTGCATCAGAAAACACATCAGTCTAATACAGCATCAGAAAACACATCAGTCTCTAATGCAGCATCAGAAAACACATCAGTCTCTAACGCAGCATCAGAAAACACATCAGTCTAATACAGCATCAGAAAACACATCAGTCTCTAATGCAGCATCAGAAAACACATCAGTCTCTAACGCAGCATCAGAAAACACATCAGTCTAATACAGCATCAGAAAACACATCAGTCTAATGCAGCATCAGAAAACACGTCAGTCTAATGCAGCATCAGAAAACACGTCAGTCTAATGCAGCATCAGAAAACACGTCAGTCTAATGCAGCATCAGAAAACACATCAGTCTAATGCAGCATCAGAAAACACATCAGTCTAATGCAGCATCAGAAAACACATCAGTCTAATGCAGCATCAGAAAACACATCAGTCTAATGCAGCATCAGAAAACACATCAGTCTAATGCAGCATCAGAAAACACATCAGTCTAATGCAGCATCAGAAAACACATCAGTCTAATACAGCATCAGAAAACACATCAGTCTAATGCAGCATCAGAAAACACATCAGTCTAATGCAGCATCAGAAAACACATCAGTCTAATGCAGCATCAGAAAACACGTCAGTCTAATGCAGCATCAGAAAACACATCAGTCTAATGCAGCATCAGAAAACACATCAGTCTCTATCACAGAATCAGCTTCTCTGCACATGCAGGAGGAGTGGATGCAGCTCACCGTAAAACCAGGCGATGCCGATGGCCTCAATCAGCACTCCGAAG
This sequence comes from Danio aesculapii, assembly GCF_903798145.1. Lineage (NCBI taxonomy): Eukaryota > Metazoa > Chordata > Actinopteri > Cypriniformes > Danionidae > Danio > Danio aesculapii. Next base: position 57,335,647 of record NC_079450.1, on the reverse strand, counting down.
AGAATCGACGTCCCTGCAGCAAAGTGGTCCAACAGCGTAAACACATAGATACCACCCTACAGAGGGAGCAACAGAGTAAACACATAGATACCACCCTACAGAGGGAGCAACAGAGTAAACACATAGATACCACCCTACAGAGGGAGCAACAGAGTAAACACATAGATACCACCCTACAGAGGGAGCAACAGAGTAAACACATAGATACCACCCTACAGAGGGAGCAACAGAGTAAACACATAGATACCACCCTACAGAGGGAGCAACAGAGTAAACACATAGATACCACGCTACAGAGGGAGCAACAGAGTAAACACATAGATACCACCCTACAGAGAGATGAAGACAAAAATGTTAACCCTACTGTGAAAATATTTCCCAAGTGCTGTTTAATGGAGATGTTTTCAACACCCAGTGACATGTAAATGCTTAACTGGGTTAATTAGGCTAGTTAGGGTAATTAGGAAAGTCATTGGACAACAGTGGCTTGTTCTGTAGACAACTAGTTGTACTGATGTTTGAACGCCTCTCTTTCTCATGGGGACCAAAAAGAAATGTCCCCACAAGTCAAAATAAACTGGTATTGTTATACTATAGAGAGGAATAAAAGGTAGACCCCCAAACACCTATCCCCCACCCACACACACACACAGGTGGTCAGAGTCTCACATACGTTGGTGACGCAGATGAGCGAGATGAGGAAGGTGGACACCACGATGAAGAGTGTGAAGAGCTCTCGGTGTTTGTGCAGGAACTTGAACTCGTCGATGAGTCCCGTGATCACAGACTCCATCCCTCCCATCTGAAAAACAGCAGATATCTCCAATGCCTCCAGTTCAGATCATACTAAACCAACGTTTAAATGAACGGGGGAATCCTGAGATCTCCAAAACCACTTGCTGAACTTTTAAATGACATTACCCTGACGATTGGCTATATGAGCAGAAGGCGAGACTTTCGCCATACTGAGCGGTGTACTTATTCCCCATTCATAGTAAAGGCAGTGAACAGTCTCTACAGGTATACACAGTACAGGTATATTTATAGTGTTTTCTTCTGCTTCAGACTGAACCTTTATACTCACAGCGCTGTCGATTCCTAAAGTCAGCAACATGATGAAGAAGATGACAGCCCACACTGATGAGCCCGGCAGCGTCGCAATGGCTTCTGGGTAAATGATGAACACCAGTCCGGGACCTGCAGACCAAACCATCAACAAACTGTTCAATACCTCAGACCAAAATATTTACTGAAATATAGCATACAAATACACTCAGCGGCCACTTTATTAGGTACACCTGTCCAACTGCTCGTTAATGCACAATTCTAATCAGCCAATCACATGGCAGCAGCTCACTGCATTTAGGCATGTAGACATGGTCAAGACAATCTGCTGCAGGTCAAAGCGAGCATCAGAATGTGGAAGAAAGGAGATTTAAGAGACGCTGAACGTGGCATTGTTGTTGGTGCCAGATGGGCTGCTCTGAGTATTTCAGAAACTGCTGATCAGAATTTGGCCTCAACAACATGAAAGCATGGATCCATCCTGCCTTGTATCAGCAGTTCAGGCTGGTGGTGGTGGTGTAATGGTGTGGGGGAGATTTTCTTTGGGTCCATTAGTACCAATTGAGCATGGTGTCAATGCCACAGCCTACCTGAGTATTGTTCTGACCATGTCCATCCCTTTATGAGCACAGTGTCTCCATCTTCTGATGGCTACTTCCAGCAGGATAACGCACCATGTCATAAAGCACCAATCATCTCAGACTGGTTTCTTGAACATGACAATGAGTTCACTGTACTCAAATGGCCTCCACAGTCACCAGTTCTCAATCCAATAGAGCACCTTTGGGATGTGGTGGAACGGGAGATTGGCATCATGGATGTGCAGCCGACAAATCTGCAGCAACTGTGTGATGCTATCATGTCAATATGGAGCAAAATCTCTGAGGAATATTTCCAGTAGCTTGTTGAATCTCTGCCACCAAGGATTAAGGCAATTCTGACGGCAAAAGGGGGTCCGAATCGGTACAAGTAAGGTGTACCTAATAAAGTGGCCGGCGAGTGTATAAACATTGTATTAAAACAGGAAAAAATTAAATATATATATTATTTATTATTATGGTTTTTTTTTACAAATCTGAATTAAAAATTTTATTGAACTATCGTAAAAACAATTCACACAGACACAGTTTCCACAACTATTAAAATGCTGCAGTCATATATGACTTTTTCAATAATTAAATTACATTCATTAAGCACACATCAGGTAAACATTTCAAATTGTAAAAGGAAACTGATATTAATACATATTTCTTTATCATCAACTCCTCATATTACACTGATTTCTGAAGGATCATGTGACTCCAGTCTTGGTTATGATGTTGAAAATTCTGATTTCCATCACAGAAACAAATGAATGTTTACTATACTGTATACTCACATTGATCATAGTGATTTACAACTGTAAAAACAGTTCACAATATTTTTACTGTATTTTTAATCAAATCATCACAGCCTTGCCCAGCATTAGATACTTTGAAACA